>NC_080792.1:1843184-1848184 GCF_028018385.1 Neofelis nebulosa | reverse complement strand
AAAGTGGGGAAGGGGAGAGAGGAGGAAGGAAATAAGGGGGAGGGGTGAGACAGGGAAGGGGAGGGAGGAGGGGGGGAGAGGAGGAAGGACAGGGGTTTTTAAGTGAGAGTGCGGGATAGGGAGAGTTCAGAGGGAACAGAAGGAGAGGGGAGAGGGGGAGGGCTGAGGAAGTGAGAGCGGGGGATGGGGAGAGTGGGGAGGGAACAGAAGGAGAGAGGAGAAAGGGAGAGGGGAGGAGAGATGGAGAGGGGGAGGGCCGAGGAAGAGAGAGTGGGGAGGGAACATAAAGAAAAGGGAGAGAGGGGGAGAGCTGAGGCAGGGAGTGGGGGAGGCAACAAAGGAAAGGGGAGAGAGGAGGAGGGGAGGGAAGCAGGGGAGGCAGAGAGCTGAGGAAGTGGGAGTGGGGGATGGGAAGAGTAGAGGAGGGGAGAGAAGGGGAAGGAGAGGAGGAGGAGGGGGGAAGAGGTGAGGAGGAGAGAGGGGTAAGGAGGAGAGTGGAGGAGGGGGAGTGGGATAAGAGGGGGAGAGGGAGAGGGGGAGGTTTTCCCCGGGCGCGGAGTGGGTCTTGCTGTCCACACCGCGGGTCGGCATCTCACGTTGCCTCGGTTTAACGTCCCCATCTCAGTAAACAGAACCAGAGGAAGCGTGCAGGAAAGTACCCGCTGGGGAGTGAGTCCAAGGCCTGTGCCTCCCTCCGCGCACCTGCTCCCCCCCCCCCCCCCTCCGAGATAAGCCTCATCTTCATTTCCAGGGCCATCTCGTCCTGGTGTTTTACCATTAGGGATGCATTCCAAAGCAGTTTATGTCCTTCCTGCTGGTTTTTAGGAAAGCGTCATTCGTCTGTAAATGTTCTGTTTTCACCCCTTCATTCCCCCGTGATTAACGTCTCAGGAGTCCAGGACTTTTGGTGCCGACTGCTTCCCGACGGTGGCTTTCAACGGTTCTCTTTTCCTGCATCTTCTGTAAGCTGGTTATTTACAGAGAAAATCGGATATGAGGTTTGCTTGCTTGCCTTTTGTTGTTTGGTTTTGGCAAGACTGACGGCGGGAGGACTTTCTTTCTCCTTTTTGTGACATCAGCAGCCATGGGCGCCGGACGACTATATCCATGAATTTGCCGGACGTTGTAAAATAACAATAGTAACAGCATTTCACCATTTTCTTCTGCGTATTCGCTTGGCTATGTCCGTGAAGAGGCATTTCTTTGCATCCGGTCTTTAGAAAACCAGAGGCAGGGTTCACACCGGAAGGGTTGGGGCGTGACCGAGTCCTACTTCTCACTTATGGGTGTTCAGGGTCACCAGTTGGTTCCGCGTCACCCTCCGGACCCATTTCCTCTCGTTGTGATAATAAGTTATTGCCAAATGCAGGGGCCCCACGCAGCGCAGGCTTATCGTTTCACGGTTTTGGTGGCCACAGGTGTAAATGGGTCCACGGGCCGCGTTTCTTCGGGAGGCTCTCCAGGAATCTGTCCTCTTGCCCTCTTCGGCCTCTGCATGCCTCCGGCACCCCTCGGCTCCTGGCTGTGTCCTCTGCCATCAGGTGGTGGACCTGACGTCCTCCCTGACGTCTGCTCTGACCTCCCGTCCTCTCTGGCCGTGTCCCTGACCCTCCTGCTTCCCTCTTGCAGGGATCCTGTGATGATATCAGGAAGCCTGATAATCCAGGAAGATCTCGCCACCTATATATCCTTAAGTTCGTCACAACTGCAAAGTGACCTTTGTCAAACAAGGTCACATGTCCATAGGTTCTGGGCATTGGGACATGGACGTATTCGGAGGACCCTCATTCTGCCTGCCACAGAGAGCAATGATTTTTTCCCCTGAGTTTTATGGATTTAAACATATATGATGGGTTTCAGTCACCATTAGTATCTAATTGTCTCTCCCCACCACTGGCCAGTCGACCCTGGGCCCTTTGTACGTGACTGTAAGTAACCCGTTTTAGCGTGTTGGCTACACGGCACGGCTAGATACTTCCAAGAAGCTCTATCTTGTTTGTTTTTGTGGAAAATTATATTTCAAACCCCAGTCCGTTCTTTGCTACTGTATTAGTTATCACTCCTGGGAGTTTCCGCTTCAAATTTAGAGCAAAGGGTTTTAACCTCTTCCTTTAAAAAAAAAAATTAAGTTTATTCATTTATTTTGAGAGAGAGCGCACACACATGTGTGAGCAGGGGAGGGGCAGAGAGAGAGAGAGAGAGAGAGAGAGAAGCCCAAGCAGGCTCCACGCTGTCAGTGCAGAGCCGGACCCGGGACTCAAACTCACGAACCGTGAGATCACGACCTGAGCCAAGGTCAAGAGTCGGCCTCTTAACCGATAGAGCCACCCCGGCGCCCCTAACCTAATTAACCTCTTCTACTTTGCATTTATTTGTATTTCCATTCTTCCTTGTTAAGTGTTCTGCCTCCTGAGACACAGGAATGTCTTGGTGTCCACCCTGCCCACCACATTTTGCACCATCTTGCCAAAGCCCGGAGCCCTGAAGCTCTCCCTTTAACGCCTATCTCGGCTCCTGTCTACGTGGACAGAACACTCACCACCAGCTTCAGTCAATGCGTTTCCACACATTTTAGTAATCTGCAGATCGCTGTCCACAGACCCCAGGAAGGGTTTATGGAAGCGATACTCCTGATGTTTTCGCTAGTTGCCTGGCACTGTCCGTGGCCTTTATACTCCAAAGCAAATTATAAGGCATGAAGATTCTTGATTCACATTCTCTTTTCTTGATTTTCCTAAATCTGTTACTCCCTTTGTTTTTGCAGAATAAGAGTTGCTGTTTAAAATTTCACTGTCTACTTTGGTCTAATTTACTTGGCCTTTTGGCTTAGAACCCCAACTGATTTTCTTCCCTACGACTGGCATGTCATAATGTTGGACATTCTCTAGTAATACTTTCCGATATATGCTGTACCTTTTCAACATGTGGCTTCAAATTTTTTTAAACAATAATTATTTCAGAATAATTTTGGGCGGTTATAGATTTTACTACTTGTTTCTTCGCTTTGATTTCCTGCCTTATGGACTCCCGTCATACGTATGTTGGAATTTTCTTCTTTTCTTCACATCTCGGTTCCTTCTCCTTGTATCCCTTTTGTCTCTTTCGTCATTTCTTTTTGATTTTGCTCATTTTCATTCTCTATGATCAGAAGGCGTTATTGGTTCTTATTTGCTGGTGTGTGCGTTCTAGTTTAACATTTCATTCTCAGGTGAAATTCCTTCCATTTCCTCCCTTCGATTCCCTTCACACCCTATTACCGAATTGCTGAGTTTTGTTGTTACAATTCTCATACATGTTATTTTTTTCAGTGTTGTCATCATCTTCGTGTTTTTTGCCTTGTTTTGAAAGAACATGTTATTCTGCAGGAGCTTCTTGGGGGAATGTCTCTCTGGCATCGTATTTATCATCCTTCGGTGATTTTGTTGTCTTTTCTCGTGTTCTTTTTCTTATAACCACTTAGTAAGGCGAGCTGACTCGAGTACTTTCTGTTGTGCATTTTTGTGCAAAATCAGTCGTGTAAACTTGCATAAACTTGAGCTTTTAGGTAAGCCCTGGTTCTGTGGTTTCTATGTTTGCTTTGTAATTCAGAGCTCCCTCACCCCTTGTCTGCAGGTAGCATTCAGACTAAGGTCATTGCTTTCTGACACCTCTTCACTTCCCCTTTTCCATTTTTATATAGAATTTTTATTTGTTTCCATTTCTCCCATCCCATTAAATTTAGATCCTGTGCCTAGAAATTCACCTTCAGCTCAACATCTCACCCAGAAGACAGATTTAACTGGTTGGTCTTAGAGGTTCTCAGAACCCCTCTTCCAGTCTCCAAGGGCCCCCCATGTGCCCTTCCTCCTGCCAGCCAGAGACATGGCGACATTTGTCCCCATGTCAGCTGCTCCCCTCAGATCGCCACACTGCCAGTTCCAGGGAGTCTGAGTCGGCGCATTGTGTCTGTGAGACACTTCTTTGGGCCCCGCATCCTCCCAGCCCAGGGCCAGCTGCACACACACGTGTAGTGCCCGCGCCCTCTGGTGTCACCGCTGCTTTGGACCATGGGGATTGTTCCTGGTTTTTGCATTTGCTCTTTTGGGACCCCTCGCTGGTCTTCTTGTTTCATGGTCAATTTGGGGGGGTTGCAAAAGGATGCTGCCTTGGCCGCTGTCTTCCTGGAATACCCAAGAGGCACAGATTTTCATTAAGGAGATGGCCCAACAACGGGGATATTTTGCTCAGCAAATGACTGGCCCTGGCTTATGTGTTTGTGGCTCCTTGGCTGCAGTGTGTGGTGGGGACTGGTGGGCATGAGTGGAGCAAGCCAGCAGGTGGCAGCTGGCTATACAGGAGGCCATGGAAGGGACCTCCGGAAAGCAGAGGCAATCCCTCTGATGGGGCTCCTGGAGTGTAGGGGAGAGTGGGGGAGACTGGGGATTAGCGGTTCATGTGAGCTGAACGGGGCCGCCCTTTCCCAAGACAGGAAGTGCTGGGGGTATGTAGATCAGGGCCCACAGTGCAAATGCTGTTGAGGGCGTGTTCCAGGTGAGAGGCAGGCTCAGCACCGAGGGGAAGTGTTAAACAGGAGGTGGGCCACCTGAGTTCAGAGCCAGTTGGGAGCTTAAGCACAGACACAATTATAAGCTGGGATCCTTTTATTTATGTGTAGAAGAGAGGGGGCCCAGGACCTTAGCCCTGAGGTCAGCAAAGGAAAGCAATCCAGCAGGAAAATAACAACAACAACAATAATAATAAAGAAATGAGCTGCCAGTGAGGGTCCTGTAGGAACATTATGGGGATTGTTTTTTTTTTCTCTGGAAGCCCCATTTCAAGTATTTCAAGTTCCTTAGATGAGAGGGACTTGGCCGAAGTCAACAAGGATGGGGATAGCACGGCCGAAACTGATCCAGAGGTATTTGGAGGACAGTTGTTAGACACGAGTAGCCAGCTGGATTTTACGCATGAGAAAGAGGATGCTCGGTGACAATGTCTTCCCTGGCACCAGCCTCTGAGTG
>NC_080792.1:1720684-1838184 GCF_028018385.1 Neofelis nebulosa | reverse complement strand
AGTGCAGCTAATAATTCTGAACATTGTGCGTGAAACACACATAAAAGACTGAGAGGCGGAGAGCAAGAGGCAGACCGTCTAGGACATCAGGGCCACGGATGGACGTGGCGGCATGCCCCTGGGTTTTTCTTCTGTGTCGTAGATCCCAAACCTGGAGACAAAGAAGCCCTCGACCCAGAAATGCCAACACGTGCAGGTGAGAAAGCCAGCTCCAAGAACAGCCTCTTCTCTGGCCACAGGGTCGAGAAAGGCAGCCTAGCATGACAGATTGATTTCAGGCAGTAAGCACTGTACGCCCACCAAGCACGACAGAACGGTCCTACACTTTCACCCTCACCATACTGGGAGCTCGTCACTGTCCCCCAGGGCTGGTGTCAGGGAGCCTTGGGGGAGGGGCAGGCTTTTCGCCAGTGCCCAGGGTAATGAGCACACCCCCTTCCACGTGTCAGCAGAGCCTGTGGGGAGCAGGAAGTCACATCCCGCCCAGAATGAGGAGCCCTCACTCCTTCAAAGGAAGCCTGCCGAGAGAGAACATTCCAATAGGATCCAGAATCCCATAACACGCTGCCCAGCATGTCCAGAAGAGCCAAAGGGAATTTTCGAAGTAAAAACACAACATGAATATTAAAACCTCAATAAATAAGCTGAACGAAAGGCAGTGAATGACACCACGAGTGGAAAGGAGAGGAGGAGAAATCACTCAATGTGAGTAGCGGAGAGAAAATAAACTGAGGGAAAAGGTCCCAGAGGGGGACAGAGGGTGACGCTGAAAAAGCATTTGAAGAGATAATGGCTGAAAACTTCTCAAGGTTTGAAAAGACATAGACCTACAGATTCAAGATGGTGAACAAGCCACAGACAGGAAGAACCCAGAACAAACCCATGTCATGACGTACAAATGCAATTCTCGAAGATCAGGGACAAAATGTTCTTCTACTGAGTCACAGGGGTCTCCCAAGCCTGGTGGTCCTGATCCTCCAACATGGAGCCCCGCAGCAGCGAGGGTTCAGTGCTTCCACCTTCAGACAGAACCTCCCTCGGCACCTGACATGGTGTCACGAGTGTGGATGTTGGGTGGTGTGGATTAGCCTGCGGGATGCCAGCTTTCCTTGACAGTTCAGAGGTGCGTGGGGCACCTCCTCCTGCTCACACTGAATCTGTGCGTCCTTCTGTCCTACAGGTGATCGGGCCAGTATTTACCGAATCTCAGGGGATCTAGTCCGTCAACACCAACAACAAACCCACCAGTTACAAGACTTTCTAGTAATTAGATAACGACGTTAAAAAGGACACTGTGCTCAGAATGGCAATGTCCTCGCGCTGTATGGCGTTACTTCGTTATTGGGGTCATTGTGGTCTTGAAAAAACATGCCATGTAGGGGGCTGCCCTTGTCATTGCTTTAGCGGTATTTTGTGTGACGTGAATCGCCGGGACCTTTCTTTCGAGTTTCTCGGCGTATTTCAAGACTACCCTCCTGCCTACTTTCCAGAACAAGGATGTTCAGTTACCGAAGGTATGATTTGCACATTGGAAAAACGCACAACTAAGCATGCGCTAAGGCGAACTCTGGTAAGCAGTGTCCAAGTCAAGAGAGCATTGTATCCGCAACCTGGCAGAAAACCGGATCGAGCCCTGAAATGCCAGGCGGAGTCCGTGTCTGACCTGGAATGCCCTGGAGAGTTGACACATCACTGCCCATGCTCACAGTTGTCACCAGTAGACGTAAAGGGAAGCACGACATGGTTCTGAGAGCTAACATCTAGGCACTGCGATCCTGAACTTTTAATGCCATCTGCCATCGTTCACAGTGCTGCTTGTTTTCCTGACGCAGTGATACGATCGTGGCACCCCGTGGTGGGCAGTGTTTCCAAAACATGGAAGGGAAATTTGAAATAAAATATTGAAAATGAATCCCTATAATACATAAGGTCCATGCACACGTGAGGGTAAAAATGCTTGCCGATACTTGAGACAAGAAGGCGCGAGAAGGACCCAGTGGAGTTTTGCTTCTATTTTTTCAGTTTTATTTCCTTAAAGAATTTTCGGGTTCTATGTGACACGGGAGTTTCTTCCACACTTCCTAAGAGTACACGCTGTACCCACGTGCAGGAAACTGACCTCTCCGACAGACCTTTCAGAGTTTTTATAGTTTAAAAAATTAAGAACATTTCATATTTATTTAATATAAAAATGTGAACAGAGCTTTTCCTTACCAATCTTGAAAGAAAGGCACAACCCAGTGATTTTTATCGACACACGGACACTTCTTTTTTTTTTTAATTTTTTTAATCTGTATTTATTTTTGAGAGAGAGACAGAGTGTGAGCAGGGGAGAAGCAGAGAGAGAGGGAGACACAGAATCCGAAGCAGGCTCCAGGCTCCGAGCTGCCAGCACAGAGCCCGACGTGGGGCTCGAACTCACAAACCGTGAGATCATGATCTGAGCCGAAGTTGGACACTCAACCGACTGAGCCACCCAGGCGCCCCAACTCACGGACACTTCTTAGAAGTTCTACCAGAAGAGGGGCGCCTGGGTGGCTCAGTCGGTTGAGCGGCCGACTTCGGCTCAGGTCATGATCTCGCGGTCAGTGAGTTCAAGCCCCGCATCGGGCTCTGTGCTGACAGCTCAGAGCCTGGAGCCTGTTTTGGATTCTGTGTCTCCCTCTCTCTGACCCTCCCCTGTTCATGCTCTGTCTCTCTCTGTCTCAAAGATAAATAAACGTTAAAAAAAATTAAAAAAAAAAAAAAGAAGTTCTACCAGAAGAGTAATTTCCCTAAATGTATAAAAACCTTGTTATTTAAAGATTAGAAAGTTCAAGTGTTGCCTTGCTTTTAAATAGATATTTGGACTTCCAGTATGCTTTCCCTTGATGGCACATTCTGTGTATACATATCTGTGATGTCACATATATTTCTGTGTATACTTGTGTCTGTATGTGTGAGTGGATGTGTGTGTGTGTGTGTGTGCGCACGCGTGTATGATGAAATCTGAATTGGGTCTAGATTTTCATTACATAGTTTATTTCAGGAACATCTAGACAGTATGCTACAGGATAACGTAATTTCCTTTAAAATATTTCCAAGTCATATTTCCAAGTATATTTCTAAACATCTTAATGAAATAAAACCTGTATTATTCTATTTTTCCAGAACATAAAATCACTCTCTCCAAGAGACAAGACTAATCTTTCCTTCTAACAGAAATATCATGAACTCTTATATAGATAGAGGAAAACACTGCAACCATTTCTTATTGAAATGCTTTTGAAACTATAAAATACAGATATTATATCCAGTAAACATTTATTGAAAGCATCCTATGTGCCAGAAATTATGCAGGATTCTGAGAAAACAATGCCAAATAAATTTAAAATCACATGTACATTGGGGAGCCTGGGTGGCTCAGTTGGTTGGGCGTCCGACTTTGGTTCAGATCATGATCTCAGGGTTCGTGGGTTCAAGCCCTGCACCGGGCTCTGTGCTGACAGCTCAGAGCCTGGGGCCTCCTTCGGATTCTGTGTCTCCCTCTCTCTCTGCCCCACACCCACTTGTGCTCTGTTTCCCTCTCTCTCTCAAAAATGAATAAATATTAAAAAAAAAAATTTTAAATCACATGTGCAATGACCCAAACCTGGTCGGAGGGAGGCAGGAAGTCTGTTTCTCTAAAATGGACGGAGTGAAAACGTGGCTCAGCCAGGCTGTGGAGAAAGCTCATTTTCCGGCTTCATTTTCCACATCAGGGAGGCACTCCCGACAGGTAAAGGGCCGGGCGGTGGCCAGAGGAGATCATCGCAAGGAGCGAGAGTGTGAAGCCACAAAAGAGCCCTTCCTGCTCCTGACACCTGCATCAGCACTCACTGCGTCAGGAGACAGAGCAGCCCTGGGATGAGGAGGGAAGGCGGGGTCCAGATCAGCACGGGAGCCAGCTAGACACGCACATCCGCTAACTCTCCAAGACCCCATAGCTGCGCCCTAGAAAGGGGATTCAGGGAGGGACTTAGCTTATTTAACAACCCATCGCTGATCTTTGTAACTACCACGGTTATTCGGGATCTGGTAGGACAGATCCGAAACCTGAAATGATGAAGGCCCAGAGAATCTCAGCCTCAGGAAATGGTGTGACCCAGGTCTCGTGCAGGAGGCCCCGGCCTGCAGACGTGGCCCGAAGACGTGGCTCGCAGACGTGGCTCGCAGACGTGGCCAGCGAACCGGAGGACCTGAAGCTAGAGGCCAGCCAAGGGGGCCGTGTGGAAACCAGGACGGCAGGAGGAGGGGGGACAAGCCACATGACCAGAGGGTCTGCTGTGGCTTGTTGGAAGTCAGGAACTCAAATTCCCCAGATACGTACCATGCCCCACGAGTGTCACCTCGACTACTCCTGACACTTCCCAAGAGACCCCGCCATAAAACAACGGTCTCTAGACTGTTGTAATAACTGGAAAGATCCCGTCGAAGATGAGAAGAAAGTTTGGAAGTCACTAATTTACCCTTTTAAAATTAGAGCAAGATTGTAGACAAATAATAAAACACCAAAAAAAACCCCAATATGCATGTAAAAGTAAACCTTTATCTATGTTTACTATGAGAGAGTATAGTCTTTTAAAGCATACTTCCTGAGATACCACTGGCACGTAAAAATTGTGTATATTTAAGATGTGTCATGTGTGGTTTTGATGCTCAGATATCTTGGGAAATAATCACTACAATCAGTCCAATTAGTGTATCCATGACATCACGTGGTGCACATCACGTCTGTGAAGAATACAGACTTTAAACAAAAAGAGGAAAAGAAGTATTTCCAGACTTAGCATTCTGGTCTCGATCCGCTCGTTTTTAACATAGGTGGTCTGTTCTCTGTCCGTCACACACACACGTAGACACAGAAGCACAGACCATCTTGGGTATACCCATCGGGCATATCTTTGCAAACCTAATCCTAACGATACTAATCCATTTATCTGAGAGTAGGAAAAAGAATAAATGTTACAACGGATTAGAATTTCTGCTCTCTCGATATGTTTAACTGGGAACCACATTAGTGAAAATCAGTTGGAGCAAATTCAGTGTCTCCAAAGGGTGCTGCGGGTGTTTTTGGAACACAGGGCAGCCCGAGGTGTTATTTGCGACAGACACAGGGTGGAAGACGGGGCGTGTAGAGGAGAAGCCATATTTGTAATCATACCTTTTATTTAAATACGACAGAGGGGGTAAGGCATTTCCTGGGTGTCTACCAAATGCCGGGCATTGTAACTCAGATTGTTGTCAGATGCAATCTCGCATTTAAAAAAATCTCTTAACCTTCACAAAACCCAATGAGGCAGACATCATCATCCATGTTTTACTGTTAGGAAGAATGATGACGCACACAGCCCGCAACCTTGAAGCCGGTCTCCAAATGCGTGGCTGACTCTAAACCTTGTGGTGGAGATTACAGATGGTGGGTGAAAACCCGTCAAGAGAGAGCCTGGGTCTTAGCAAAGGACAGAGAGAGGCCCTTGGTGTAGACACAAATGGATTTAAATCCACTCGCAAACCCTAATCCCTTGGCATCGTTGCTTACGCTTTCAAATACCCATTTTCTTCCTGTTTGGAATGTGAAGAATAGAGATTTACTGTAGGATTAAATAAACGTACATGCAAAACATATAGTGCGGCATCCAAAAAGGTAAGCGCATTTATGAAGACAAACGTTTGATGCCCCTTATGACCTCACTGTTTTTATCAGCTGAGTATTTTTTGTGGATATTGTATTTTGCTTACAGTCTAAGCTGCATTTTACAGCACTGGCCTCTGAGGTTTCTGATTTAAGTCCTGGTTCCAGTGAAAGAGTAATAAAGAGGCTTTGCTGGACCCAAGAATCTAGTAAAAAAAATAATAATTGCGCCAGCCATACACAGTTTTATGACATATTAGAGAACTCTCGGGTTTATTTCTATCCAAAGCTATCTGAATGGAATATTTGCATTGATTTATGATTTCATCATGTGCACCAGTAACTTCCAGGACGGTTCTATTTGGGCAAAGCAGCAAAAGACAAATAAACCAAGGTGTAAGACATAATAGCTATTTATGCCACAGGTAAAACCTCAACGGAAGTAGCCTAAGCTAATGATAATTGGTTTAAATGATAATCCTGAAATTGTATTCTGAGTAAGATCATTAAAGTCTAACATTAATACCTCTGTTTGATTTTCCATGCAAATTACATTTCAAAGCAAAAACTGGGTTTACGCCACAGGTTTGTATTCTTATAACGAAACACAAGACCAGGTCTTCAGAAATGACTCCTCGTTCTACTTTTGAACTTGGCTCTTCAGAGGCTACGCGGACTAAAGGGAATCGGAGCTGATACTCGGCCTTTCTGGGCGCACGATGAATTTCTCCGTCGGTCTAACTCCAACATCCGTTGTCGTTTACTTCAAGGAATTATTTTGTTGCAGGCAAGCAAACAATAAGAAAAGCTCTGTTCCAGAAACCCAACAGCCGATGGCTTTGGGTGTACATCTGCTGTTAGAGAATGGGATGGAACAGGAGAAGAAGGAAACCGAGGTCCCCGTGGCTTCTCCTAACCCCGCCCCTCGTCAGGAGCCAGGCAGTAAACATTCTCACGGCTGCTGTGTCCTCACCTTTAGAGGCATGAGGGTTTAATTCCCTCCGTGAAGGGTTTCAGTCAGCGTCAGGGATAGCGTGGGTGGAGGTCAAGGTGGCGAAGCCCAGGGCCCTCTGCACGAGCGCCGTGGTTAGCTGGTCCCTGTACCCCCAGTGAGGAGCTTATCAATTTCTTGGTTAGAGGGGCCCCTTCAGGCAGGAAGTCCTTACCCCTCTGTCACCCAAGAGTCTCCCTCATGACCCTGAAAAGAAGGAAGGGTGATACCCCGTGACAGTCACCCAAGACAGCACGTTCTGAAAGGCTGAAGGTGTCTGCGTCTCCTCGGGTCCTCCCAGGTCATTCTCCCTGCTCGTCAGTGCTTGAGGAGGGGTAGGCCGTGCAATGTCATGTGACACACCCAGCGCCTGGCACACAGGAAGCCCCCGGTATGTCATCTTGCATGAATGACATCGTGACCATCCGGAGACCCGCGTTGTCCTTGATCTTATTTACCCAGTGCCGCGTGGTGCTTCAAGTGTCCCCACTTGCCAAGTCAAAGGGGTCCCCTCCCCTCCCGCGGTCAGGTGACAGCTTGAACGAGCTGGGCTGGTCTCTTGTACAGGTTCCAGTGGAACATGGTCCCCTGATCACG
Source organism: Neofelis nebulosa (assembly GCF_028018385.1). Classification (NCBI taxonomy): domain Eukaryota; kingdom Metazoa; phylum Chordata; class Mammalia; order Carnivora; family Felidae; genus Neofelis; species Neofelis nebulosa. The sequence continues at coordinate 1,830,943 of NC_080792.1, read as the reverse complement.
ACAGACCAGACCACCGTGTGGTGGTAACAGGTTTCCACCAGGGTGGTCGTGTGCGATGACCTTTCCTGCGTGCCCGGGGAGTAGCATGTGATACGTATGCTTCAATACTGTTCCAGGTCTCGGGGGGACTTGGGGAGCGGGGGACGGGTGGTGCTGACGGGTGGCTGGCGGTGAGGAGGCAGCAGGGGACCAGGTGCTGGCTCCCGCCAGGCTGTCGGAGGGGAAGTGACAGCAAGCAGAGACGTGTGTTCACCTCGGGCCTCCTCCAGCTCTGGCTTTGTGTGGCGGTCCCCCCACGGCAGGGGGTCCTGTGCTTCTGGGGGTCCAGCGGCCGCCTGTTACTTTCTGCAGCGGCTGCTCCTGGGGAAACCACTGGCCGTGGCAGGGTTTAACCCAAGATGAGCAAACAAATGTGTGTTTCTTGACAAGGACGTAGATTGAATCCACTTGTAAGGCTTGTTCAGAATGTGGACATCAGATGTGGCTTTTTGACAGCCCGTGTGTTTACAGCCACATGTGTGTTTGCAAATGTCACTAACCTGTGCCATTCTAGACCCAGTACTACCAACCAAGTGAGACTCTGGAAGCTTCCGTCCCTCACCACTTCCAGCTGCGGGCTCATGCTTCCTATTGCCTCTGGGGGAACATCCTGGTCATCAGAAATGAGCGTGAACCCTTCAGGGGGTGGCTCAGACTGAGGGGTCTGTGCCCTCACACACTTGCCCTCCACAAGCACCCTGAGCCACGGATGCTGAGTGCTGGGCAGGACGGTTGGGGGGCGGCAGGTTGGGCGGAAGTAGGCAAGGGGGAAACACATGGGGGGTTCAGTCTAGGGGCAGCTACACGCACAGACACATGCAGGACGCCCTAACGGTGCTTCCGGTGGAGGCCGGGAAAGGACCTCAGGGAATGACGCATGGGGACAAGTCTGGGGTCCTGTCTGAGTCAGCACAGAGGCGACCAGAAGTAGCTGGCCACCGCACGCCCGCGGGCCCTGGGGAGCTGGCCAGCGGATCGGGATGGCGGGCACACTTACAGAACAAAGGGTGAGACCCCAGAGGAGCGGAGGCGGGCAGAGACCACATCATGGAAGGGTCTAAAAGCCGTGCAAGGGAGGACCGTCCCCGCCCCAAGGGCCTTAACCGTATCCACTCTTCAGGAGAGTCAGTGGGGCACCACGGCCGTCACCCTCCCCGCAGTGAGACTCACCCCATCCTGCAAAAAGTGTCGTTCTCTGGTGGTCCTCACGCTCTGCTTGGTGCTGAGGTCTGTGTAGATGCTTAAGAAATGGCTTCTGTTTCAGGACACTCAGGAAGTGTTCTTTAATTTATGTCAACCCTGGAAGAATTAACAAAGTGGTTGAAGGGATTTGTGGGGAAATATTAATATAATCCCACTGGCTGCATTCCGTAGGAATGGTGGATGTCAGAGCAGAAGCAGCATTTAAAGTTGAGTGTTAATTGTTGGGCTTAAAAGTGTAATTTATTTTTCACTGCTGAATTAGCAATACTTGGGCGTATTACGCACGCTTTAGTGAAGAGAGCAGATTAGTTAAGCCTTAGCACATGCTGCTGAGAGGTTTGTGTTTGAAATTGAATGTGAACATCGCGAGTGAGCCAAACCTGTAACAGAGACAGGAGTTAGCATTGTATGAAGTAAGCGTCTGTTTTGTGCTTTGCTGAAATTTTGGAGTTTAATTCGTAAAATATTTAGACATCATATTTATAGCTGTCGCTGCTCAGTGCCAATTGAATGAATCTTCTCTCTCAAGAAGGAAATGAGTTCCCAACTTGTGAAACTCCACCCTCAATGCCCATATGTTCGTTTATTTTTGAAGAGATGGTGGATAGGCGGTTAGTAGTTTTCATATTTTATAGTAGCTCTAGGGATCAATGGGACTATATACGGAAAGATGAATTTTAAACTTAAATAATAAGTTAAATATCTTCAATAAACTTAAAATTTATTAATTTTTGGTGGAAGGATTAAAGCAAGCATTGAGCAAAAGTTACTTGTGAAATGAGCGGGTCTGACGTTCAAGGGGCCCTCGGCCTCCAGAAATTATGCACAATTGTGCATTGTAAGCATCTAAACATGTTTTGCAAATTCTAGGGGGCCAAATACACAAGAGTTTCTTCACATTCTCAAAGAACGTTCTGATGAAAAAAAAGTGGGCAAAACCACTTAGCACTTTGGTCAGATACTACATAATACTAAGAAATAGAGATGAGTTTGTAGAAATAAACCAGCAACTCAAGGAAAACGGTGCATTCTGATTGTGGTTCCAACGCTGATGCTACTGGGGATTTCCACGCCTTTCCAGCGACTCGGACAGTGATAGAGATCTGGCCGAGGATCAGTCTGGCAGGTGCACAAAGACTTCTGGCTACAAATAATCATCACATTCTTAAGGTAGTGGGAAAATTAGGATAAACCTCATGTCCCTCAAAAGGGGGCAGCAGATAAATTACAGCTCTCTCGTAAGAATGAGACAGCCTTTCTATTTATCCACATGGAAAGCTCCCTGAAACATATTGATAATTTAAAAAAAGAAACTCAAAAGCACTGTATGTAGCACAGTCCTATTTGTGCGAAAAATAAAGAAATAAGGTCTTTGATTTTATATTTTTTCTCTACTTAAAATTACGAAAGGATAGATCCAAAGATTGTAAAGGTGTCTACTGAGGCAGACAGCTGAGGTTGACTAGAAGCATGTTTTCAGTCTTTGTTCGATAAATTTTGGATTCCACAAAAGTATTACTGTGTTGACTGGAAAACCAAAACAAGGAAAGGAAAACCAAGGATGTTTACTCTGGTCCTAGAAAAGCACAGGGGATTTGAGTTTGACTACTTGTCCTTGGAAACAATACAAAAATGGCAAGACAGGCTGGTGCTCCAAACCAGGATGGATTCCTACACTTCTCTGTCCAGAGCCTTCTCCTCACCGTTAGTCCCAGCTCAGACACTAGTGCTGGGATGCTTTTCTCACTTCCCTAGAGCAAAATCATTCACTGGTCCTCACTCTTCTTGAAGCACAGCCTGGACTTCCTCCCTCTGTCTCTGCCCACAAGGTCGATCGCTCCCTGCTCAGCCAGGAGGAGCTCTTAAAAATGAGGCCTGGAATACTTTTCATCATCTGGTGATCCTATTCTCCAACCTCTTAGAAGGGACTCAATAACATATAAGGCATGTTTTTCAAGAAGCTTTGTGTCTTTATGGAATATGAAACTTGGCAAGGCCAATAAAACCGTTACCCTTTTGTTTGAAGAGTTAAGTGGAAAGATCAAATTCCCCTGAAACATAATGAATCGGTTCGATTGTACTTAACTCTAACCTCGTTGGACACGTTAATAGGTCCACAGAAACATTTCTGCCCTGCTAAGGGGACTGTGGCCAACCATAAAAGAGTGGAGTCACGGAAGTGAACTGTGGTGTTCTCTCTGCAGAACCACTCATGCCCACTAGAGAGTGATTTCCCCTGACCTTTGGATGTTTCCTGTCCCTGAGATAGATGAGAGTCACTTTACAAAGACACACAGTGACATTCTCAGGGCACCTCAGCCTCATGTGCACTGGAGATGGTGTTAGTTCTCAGGGTCTAACCCATTGCGCCAGGAAGACACGAATCCCACCTGTGTCCCCTGACTTGTAGGTCCCCCCACCACGATGTCTCAGAGGGCACCAGAGGGAAAGAGGACCGACGGAGAGCTCTCCGGATGTGTTCCGGATCATCACCAAGGAAGTTCTACCTTTATTTGCTGTTTTATGAATTTGGCTTTCCACACAGCGGAGATGCTGAAAATATTTCGCAGTATGGGAATGAATGCTGTCGTTCACACTGGTCCACGCTGGATGAATTTCAGCTCTGGTTCCCCACATAGTTTCTCAGGGGCAGGATGGGAGACGGAGAAGGGAATGTTTCACTGCTTGAAATCACACTTGCAGATACTCATACACACACACACACACACACACACACTCACCGAAGTCTATCTTACCCCAATTTTTGTACTTCCGAAAACCTAAAATCAATCCCTGGCCTCACATGCCCTAAGGACACCTTCCACCTTCTTCTTGCACATCCTTCCATTACAACCCCACTGGACACTTGGGCAGGAGACAAAGAATAAGGACAACGGCCAGCATGGTCAGGAAATCCAGCGGATCATGTGGTGTGGACATTAAATGGGTCAATGTGTGCAGACCTGGGAAGTGTCGATATTCACTTCTCCTCCAGAAGGTATTTGGTTCTCCAAATACTGAAGTGAATTCTGAAGGTTTCCATCTCCCAGTAATGGCAAAATGGACTATATCAGATAACTCCCCTGCCAACCACAATTATAAACTCTGGACAAGATATTTAAAAACCGATTATTTAAAGGTACTCAAGATTTACCAAAACCAGCAGAAATTGAAGAGAATTTTAGCACTGAAAGAAGAGAACCACAGAAAAGATTCACATTCTTCTGTCTTATCCCATAGGACACGTCCAGGTTTTTCTAGGTCAAGAGAATAGAGCTCAAGCAGGAGGCATCGGTACCTTAGGGCTTTGAGTCAGAGGTTGAATTTGGGGGAACCAGAGATGCTGAAATCGAGAAGAAAAATCCCAGAAAGGAAAAAGAGGCCAGGCTCTCATTCCGAGTGCAAAATCCCCTCAGGTCGCTGCTGACTCCTAAACTGCATGGGCAAGGGGTAAAACTTTAATGATAACTTGTTAAAGCATCAGCTGGAAACCTCAAAACTCTGAGGAGAAATTTTGCAGGGGCTGTAAGTCACTGTGAAACCAGAGCTGTGAGTGCATGCCAGAGTATAGGGCCTTGCTCAATATTTCAGGCTTCCTTATAGATCCCAAAGGGAATTATGCCTTATGAGAAAGGACCATCCTCTGGGACTAAGACCTATGTGTTAGGACTAAGGAATAAATCAAAATAGATCTACTCAAATAAGACACAAAACCAAACCACTTGTAAGAGATAGGCAATTCACTGGTAATTTAATTGCCTGCCAGAAAAATAACTCAACACTTTTTAGAGACAGATAACAGACTCCAGAGTCCCAGCAAAGCATAATTTGCAACACCTAGTATGCAGTAAAAACAAAGAAAACTAAACAGGCAAATAAATAGGAACAGGAAATTCATAGTCAAGGGGAAAAGCTTCCAATACTAATAGACCTAAAAATGTCCCAGATTTGGGAATTGGTGAATAATTAATTTAAAATACCTATGATAGGGGGCACCTGGGTGGCTCAGTCAGTTAAAAGTCCAACTTCTGCTCAGGTCACGATCTTACGGTATGTGGGTTTGAGTCCCATGTCTGGCTCTGCACTGATGGCATAGAGCCTGCTTTGTATCCTCTCTCTCTCTCTCTCTCTCTCTCTCTCTCTGCCCCTCCCCAGCTTGCTCTCTCTCTCCCACAATTAAATAAACATTAAAAAAATTAAAATAAAATAAAAATAATGAAATACCCATAAGAGGTATATTCATGAGTAGACCAACTAGATGGATAAAAAGGATAAAATGAGTGCAATAATAGATAAAAAATTGGAAACTGGGGAAAGACTGAGATTGCAACTCAAAAATATATTACCTGAAATACAAAATTTATTATAGGAGATCAACAAAGGATGGAACACTACAGAATGACCAGTCAGTGAACCTGAAGGCAAAACAGTGGAAATTTTCCAACTTCATCACAGGGAGAATAAACAACTAAAATAAAACCAACAAACAGTGACAACAATGACAAACCCCAGCAACTAATGACCTATAGCATGAAGTGGCCAAACAAAAAAGTAACTTAAGGCCCAAAAGGAAAAGCAAGGGTGAAGGAAAAGCAGGGAGAAGACCAACATATTTGAATAATTAGGGTCAGAATTTTCCGAATTGGATCAAAAACATCAATGCACAGATCAACAAACCCTCAAAACCACAAAGGCAAACAGAATAAAAGGAAACAAAAAACCAACCAACAAAAAAGTCCATACACAGGTACATGATAGTCAAACTACTAAAAACTAGTAGTAGGAAGAAAATCTTACCAATAGCCAGAGGCAAAAAAGATGTATGATATACAAAAGAACAAAGATGGGGGCGCCTGCCTGGCTCAGTCGTTTGAGTGTCTGACTTTGGCTCAGGTCATGATCTCTCAGTTCATGGGTTCGAGCCCCACGTCAGGCTCTGTGCTGACAGCTCAGAACCTGGAGCCTGCTTCAGATTCTGCCTCTCTCTCTCTCTCTCTCTCTCTTTCTCTCTGCCCCTCCCCCGCTCATACTGTCTCTCTCTGTCCCTCAAAAAATGAATAAACGTTAAAAAAATAGAAAAAAAGAACAAAGATACTTCTCATCAGACAAAATTCTAACCAGAAGACAACAAAGGAACTTCTTTCAAAGGCTGAAGACAAAACACTGCTAATTAGAATAGAACATCCAGTAAATATATCATTCAAAAATTAAAACAAAATAAGGACATTTCCAGAGAACCAAAAATTTAGAGATTTTGAGCTAGAAGTCTTGAAATATAAGAAAGGCTAAGGAAACAATTTCCAGCAGAAACAAACCAATGTCATGTTGATCTAAGAAGCTACAGGAATGAATGAAGATCACTGGACATTGCAAACATGCATGTAATATAAGAGAATATTTTCATCAGTATTTCTTGCTTTTTAAAAGTTTTTTAAGAGTAAAATGATTGTTTAAAACAAATAATAAAAACTAAAACAATGCAGTTCAAAGTGAAAGTGAAATATATAACAGTACCAAAGTGAAGATGTTATAGGCTCTCACATTGAACATACAGTGAGTGAGGACCATGAAAAGTGAAACTTCATCCCAAGAGCAAGCACTTAAAAAAAGGAAAAAAAATAGTTAAAAACCAATAAAGGAGACAAAAGTCAGTACTAAAAATTACTTAGCTATTTGAAAAGAAGTCAGTAAAAAAGGAATAAAGGACTAATAAGAAACAAAGAAAACAAATAGCAACAAGGTGAGCTCGAATTCCATCCTATGATGGTTACATTAAATGTTAATGGCCTTGGTACTCCCTTACAAGGAAGAGATTGTGAGAATAAATAGAAACGCAAGACAAAACTACACATTGTTTATAAGAGGTACACATTAAATATGAAGATATAGAAATGTCATGGATAAAATCTGGAAAAACACTAAGTATATTGAAATCAGGATAGCTATAGTAATATCCACAAAAAAATGGAACTCAAGATAGATTTACATTATAAAGATAACAGGTGACTTAATCAAAAAGATATAAAAATGTAATATCAGAGATTCAAAATATTTAAAGTAAAATGTAACTAAGGAAGAAATAGACAAATCCTCAATTATAGGTGGAAATTCTAACATCCTTTTTTATAATTTTTAAAATAAGGAACAAACAAAAAATATTGCTAAAGTTACAGAAGACATAGCTGTTAACACATTGACCTAATAGATGTGTATAGAACCCTATACACAGCAATAGCAAGTACATATTATTTTCAAGTATACTTGGGACAGTCACCAGTATAGCCCCCATGCTGTGCCGTAAAGCAAGTCTTGATAATTTAAAATTTTTTTTTAATGTTTATTTATTTTTGAGAGAGAGGGAGAGACAGAGCATGAGCAGGGGAGGGGCAGAGAGAGAGAGGGAGACACAGAATCCGAAGCAGGCTCCAGGCTCTGAGCTGTCAGCACAGAGCCCAACGCGGGGCTTGAACTCATGACCGTGAGATCATGACCTGAGCCGAAGTCAGATGCTTAACCGACTGAGCCAGCCAGGTACCCCAATTCTTGATAATTTTAAAAGGATGTAAGTCATACGGAGTCTGACTATACCAGAATTGTCTTAGAAATCAGTAAGAATAAAGTATTTAAAAAATATCGAACCATCTGAGAAATAAGCAAGACACTTCTAAGAAATCCACAATCCAACAGAAATCTCAAGGAATTAGAACATATTTTGAACTGAATGACAATGAAAACACAACATATCAGAATTTTCAAATTGTAGCAATAGCAGTTCTTAAAGGAACATGGAGAGTTTAAAATATTTATATCATGAAAAACAGGTTTAAAATCTAAGATGTATCCTAAAGACCATAATAATACAAGGGTAAATTAGCCCTCCCCTCCCCACAGAAAAAAAAGGCAAAAAAGAGAAAGTAATAATGGGGTAGATAACAAAAAGAAGGGGCGCCTGGGTGGCTCAGTTGGTTAAGCGTCCGACTTTGGCTCAGGTCATGAACTCACAGTTGGTGGGTTCAAGCCCCGCGTTAGGCTCTGGGCTGACAGCTCGGAGCTTGGAGCCCACTTCAGATTCTGTGTCTCCCTCTCTCTGTGCCTCCCCTGATCTCTCTCACTCTCTCTCTCTCTCTCTCTCTCTAAAAAAAATAAGTAAACATAACAAAATTTAAAAAAACACACACAAAAAGAAAAAATAATAAAGGCAAGAGTTGATTTTTAAAAAAAAAATTAATAGATTGGTAATACTTTAGCTGGAGTTAACATAGAAAAAAATAGAGGATATAAATTACAAACATCAGAAATGAAAGATATGATATAACTGGGGCCCCTGGGTGGCTCAGTTGGTTAAGCATCTGACTTTGGTTCAGGTCATTATCTCGTGTTCAGGGGATCGAGCCCGACAAAGAGCTCTGTGCTAACAGCTCAGGGCCTGGAGCCTGCTTCAGATTCTGTATCTTCCTCTCTCTCTGCCCTTCCTCAGCTCATGCGCTCTCTCTCTCTCTCTCTCTCTCTCTCTCAAAAATAAACATTAAAAACTTTTTTAAATATATGATATCATTACACATCATACAGATACTAAAAGGATAATGAGCAAATACAGTGGGAAACTTTATACCAATTAATTAAAGAATTTAGATGAAATGGACAAATATCTTGTAAAACATGACAACAAGATTAATATTAGTTGGGACACAAGCTGACCTCAAGTTCAGCACAGTGTCCCCAATGTGTTGCAGGCAGAAGGTGACTAGTAGCCTCTATCACCTGGCCCGTAAAGTCTACATCAGCAAGGTGACAACATCGGCACCTGAATGAACCATGAAGGTATGTCCACACCACCTGCTTGTATAGTGCACGCACCCAGTACTGAACGGGTCATTCTCTGTTCATGGCTGTGTAAACTGAACATAATAACAACTTTGAGTTCTTAAAAACATATAGCACCAATCAGGAGGGAAGGAAAAGAATGTCTCTGAACATGATATTTTGTAGGAGTAAGAGGAATATTTAAGAATGTCTGTGTTTCATATATTAGAAGAGAAATGAAAATGATTGGTCTGCCATCAACAGGACCTGGTTGTTGTTAGATGGTAATTAAGTATTGGTGTGGAGACACAGGGAACAAAGGAGGATTACCACAAAAATAAAAGCTAACAGAGGAATTAAATTCTCATTAAATTCAATGAAAGCAAAACTGACATGGAAGAAACTGAAATAGCATCATGAAAGAAAGGGGAAACTTCCGGAAGGAGAGATTGATGAAAATGATGATATATAAAATTGATACTTCTGTCTAAAAACTTACAGACAAGTCCAAGAAATAGACCAGGACAATTGGAAAGAAGAGGAAATTAGACACATAACTGATCTAAAATCTCCTGAGTTGAAAAGAAATTCGATCTTGCAAATCAGTGTGGTCCCCAATGGTGGCCACAGCCGGCAAAGAGAAGCACGGTCCCTGTGGCCCACTGTGACCACTGATTAGCAAGGCCCGACTCTGTATGTCCCATCCTTCCAAACCCGTTTCCTCCACCAATTGCCAGTTTCCTCCCCATGGTGATAACCTTTGCTTCTCCCATTTTGATGGGTTCTCGTCCTCCAGGACACCCCCTCTCGCCACGTCTGTTTCACTGCCCTTGGTCCTGGGTGTGGAAGCATTGCTGATCCTACTTCCCAACAGATTCATGCTATTTTATCTCAATGTCCCCACCATTCTCTCACTCACCGCACACTTTCTGTGCCTTCTTTCTCCTCCAACATTCAAAGCTGCTTGTCCCTGTCTGTGCTTACCCTCACCTCCTGCTCCCTCCCCTCTCTCCCTACTGCCAGTCTGTCTCTTCTCCTCAGCCTCACTCAACCACCTCCCAGGGCTATCCAACTTCAGTACTATGTCTAAGAAAACTCTCAGAAGTGAGCTACAGCCCCTGTCAGTAAGAGGGACAGATTACCACAAGGCTCTCCTGAAATCTCCAGTGGTATTTTTTTCTTTGAAGGTATCATTCTCCTTCCTAGGCCCCTCTCTTCCTTCTTCCAACATCTGAATGTGGGTGTCCTCTAGGATTCTTCTTTATTTCTCTTCTGTTTCTCTATGCTTTCATACTTGATGGTCTGGCTCTAAGATAGAATCTCAGAATCCATGTTTCTAAATGTCACCTCTTTCTTGAGAGCCTAAACCTACATATGAATCACTTAAACAGGTCCATAACTTATCAACATAAACTGATGACTTGCAAAAATGTTCAAATCAAATTCCTTTCTTAAATCTGCTAACAAAATTGCAGGAGAAAGCTCTCTGGTCACTCTGGCAAAAGCCCCATGGAAGCACTATTGCCATGAAAACGTTCAGGCAAGAACATAATTTGGGGGAGGAGAATATCTCTAGAAATGCTCAATCCAAGTTAGGTGTTAAGCCACCAAAATCAGGATAACTCTTGCTTTGTGGTAGCAGGTTTAAGACAAAAAGAAAAGAAAAGAAAAGAAGAAAAGAAAAAGAAAGGAAAGGAAAGGAAAGGAAAGGAAAGGAAAGGAAAGGAAAGAAAAGAAAAGAAAAGAAGAAAAGGAAAGGAAAGGAAAGGAAAGAAAAGAAAAGAAAAGAAAAGAAAAGAAAAGAAAAGAAAAGAAAAGAAAAGAAAGAAAAGAAAATTCCTGCCAGTATACCATTGGAAAAACAAGTTGGCATATTGGAACAAAAATGTGAAATCTTCCAAGGATGCATACAAAAATGAGACAGAGAATTAAACACAATGGAAAGATAAAGAGTGGGTTATGCAACTTGCACAAGATCACAAATGAAATCAGGAAAAAGAGTGTGCTGAGTTTCCATTTGGGGAGCTCTTTCACAATAGCCACCATTTCCATTTCCAGCAACAGGGAACATTCTCCAGGGCTTGACTCATGCTGTATGTCCCTGAAAAATGTGTGTGTGGGGGAGGGTGGGGAGAGAGGGAGGATCAAGAATCTATTTTCCATTGTATTTCTAATTTTGAGTCCATTATCTGACCTGCAGGGAAAATATATGTTTTCTTCTCTTGAAAATTATTTATTATGAACGTTTTATTGAGGAAAAAATTACATACCAAAGTGTTCAACCAACATACGTGTGCAACTCAGGAATTTTGCAGAGCCAGGCAATCATCACCAGAATATCATTTTAAAGCATTACAATAACCCCCACAAGGTTCCCTCTGCTTATTTGCAAGCCCATCCTCATTTGTATCCCCTCACCCTAGGTTACTACTCTTCTCTCAGTATGTGCAGATTTGCCATTTTTTAGGCATTCCATGCAATGGAAATATGTAATCTGTGGTATCGTATGACTGGCTTCTTTGACGCAGTTTGATGTTTCTCCATTGTATCTATTCTGAAGCTGGTGTCTTCCTTAAGGACTTGAAACGCTATTTAAATTTAAGAGATAATTACCATATTTGAAACTGTTATCACTGGATTCTCAGAAATGCCTTATGTCAAAGTCTTTTACTTTAAAAGCACACTAAGATCAAGAGAAAAGCTAGGACACCTGACCAACCACTTTCATGTAACATTTACTGGCACTTCTAGCCAGTGCAATTAAGCAAGAAAAATAAATGCCATATGTGTATTATTTTATAGAACAATGAGTTTAAGTCATTTTCACATATTTTAAATAGAAGTTTACAAAGCCAGTTTTACTCAAGTATCGTTGTTCCTACGTTAAGAAGGAATTGTGTACATTTATTCCTAAATATGTGTTTAGAGTTGCCTGTTGAAAAAAAAAAAAAAACCCTTAGAGACCAAATATTATCTCAATACATATGCATACAGCTCTTAAGGCATGGCAAGAGTTTGAATAACAAAACATGATTTTAGGGTAATGGAAGCAGTTTGCCGAATATTAGCTTCACAGACTGAAGGAGACCATTTTGAACTCACCCGTCAAAATAACCTAACCTCCTGTAACATGTAAGTCCCAGGGGCTCAGTTCTAAGAGTGACGGGAAGTTTTCTTTGTCTAAGCGTGATCTGCAAACACTAAATTAATAGTCCCCAACTGGCGAATGGCATTCCCTGCCCCAGCCGTTCTCATGGCCCCTGCACCTACCTCAGGCAATCCCAGACAGGTATGGGCTCCTCTGGGTCAGCGAGGCCTCTGGAAACAGGAGGAGATTTAAATAAAGCTTCTTCGTGCCCATGTTTCTCGAACCGTGTTCATAAAACACTGGGTTTGCAAGAAGCTCACATATTTTGTTTTTCTGAGTAAAGGGACTGTTTAACCCAGAAATGGTGGATAAATAGTGTAAGGAGACTTCTCTACCATAGGGTCCCTCAGTGTCTCTAATTTGCAAAAAGGGTTGTAAATCCGAGCCCTCCGTGCGGATGATTTCTTTCTCCTTCTAATCTGACCGTAAATGGTATCTTCCCTTAGAAAACCTTCTGTTGTCTATGTGACTAGCAAATCAAGGTGTGGGGAGCACCGTGGTATTGTTTGGGGTTGAATATTAGCTTAGCTGTCGGCATGTGGGATTTCTCACGGAGGGGAAGGAAACGTCAAGGAAGCAGCTCTCGTAAACAACTTATTCAAATGAGCCTCCGTTGGATTGAAGAAGCAGGTCCTTAAATCTGCCTTCTGTAGATTTTCTCTCTTCTGCCTTCCCCAGGGATTCCTGTCATTATCCCACAGGATCCGAGCGACGCCTTGGGATGGCGGAAACAGATTCAGTGATTCCTTCTGGAAGTTGCTAAAGTCAGCTGCTCAGGCAAGTTGGCAACATCCCCGGACGCCTCTCCCCGGGGCGCCCCGTCAGCTCGGGGTCCACGTGCAGATAAAGTAGCCGCAAGAGCTCTGAAGGGCATTTAACTATTTTCCGTATCAAATACACAAGGGCACAGTAGCGACCATAGTGTCGCATATACACATCTCTGCTCATACGTGCGCTCTGTTCCCCTTAACTGCCCTTTTATTGTTTCTTCGCGCACCGACTGTGAGCTCATTTGCATTACCTTTTATTTAAGCTGTGCGTTATGACATAAGATCAGATAAAGGTTTTTCTCCCCTAGAACACCTCGTGTATTCTGCATTCGAGAATCTTCATTTCAAGACTTAATTCAGCAATTTTATTTGGAATTCATATACTCTTTGTTTTGCTACAGCTGTCTCTGTTCCCCCTGCTGGGTAACAAACCTGTGCTTATTTTTGCTGGAGACAGTGTTTCAGGCATTCAGACACAGACGCGGCGGCATGCTTTTGTAAACATGAGTGAAAACTTTCCAGACTTCATACATATATTTAGTAGGTCCTTTCTGCTTCCTCCGCGAGAGATCTGCAAACACTAACTCAGTAGTCACGGGTTTTACTTTTTCATTTGAAATTCTTTCTCGTGCAGGGCAAGTGGGGAGTAGCCGCTTTTCTGGGCTGCTCGAGGATTCCTCAATTTTCAGGTTCTGAAACATGACCGCGTCTGCCAGATCACGGTAGGTCGTTTCCACCAAAAGGCACTTGACGAGGTCAAGCTCCGGGAAAGAACCCCCTGAAAAAGCACCCTACGTTCAGCTCGTTTCTCCGTGAACAGAATTCCAGTCTGCCTCGTTTTTAAATTACGTCTTTGAATGATTTTTACGGTTTTAATAGATTGATCACCAACTCTCAAATCAGTTTTTCTGAACCCTTAAAGTCTATTTCAGTTGTTATTCAAAGACCAACAATATTCTGAATCTGAATCGCCTCGCTGTAGAATACATTCCCCTCGTAGGATTTGTGCAGCTGTCCCAAATTCTTCCAGGGGAGGGGGCACGTCATGAATGAGAGCTCAGCCTAATTCGCCAGTCCTGTGACATTACACAACCAGTAGAACAGAATAGCTGGAGATGAATATTTTCATTTGTGCGTTCATTCATTTATGCCTCAATGTACTCTTTCATTCTACATAATTTAGCTTTGTGTTTAAGAATGTGCAACGGGTCTAACGGGGGAGAATGATGTGGGTACAAAATATCGGCACAGTTTAACCGGGCATGGTGTGGGGGCTCCAGAAACCAGGCAACTAACACATTCAGTGGTCTTTGTGAGCAGAAAATGATTTTTCTGGTGTGGCCCCTGGACATTCACCTCATCGTAGGATACCCTCCCCCCCTGCTGACTCTTGGCCCGTCCACGAGACTCGTCCCAGCCACTGAATGGGAGCAGACCCAGAGCAAGGCAGTGGGTGCCCGGGCGTGCTCTGAGACACTCGCATCGCCGCCGTCTGCCTGGGAAGCCACTGGTCCCAAGAAGAGAAATGCATAGAGCAGACCTGGCCCGGGGGGTGAGTGAGGCAGGGCACGCCGGGCACCCGCAGGCCACGGGCAGAGGGCGAATGTGGCTGTCGTGAGCCACAGAATCACCAGTACACCTGACATCGTGACACCGGCCGAGGTCACGACGGTCGGTGACTGTAGTCTGTGTCAGGGGAGAGAGACAGAGGCAAGTGGCTACAATAGGAGCTAACGTTCGTGGGGGGCTGACTATTCCAGGCACCTGTTCCAAGCCGACCTAAATCCCAAACAGCCATTTGGAGAAAACAGCTATTTCCATCCCAGTGTTGGTGAGGCCAACCCAAAGAGAGCGTGGGGTGCCTGGGGTCACACAGCAGGCCGGGACTGCTGATCCAGGCCTTGTCCCCACTGGAATACGCCGGGTGCCGCCACCCTACCTGTCACTGAGGCCGGGATCCTGGGCTCTCCGGCTGCTTGCGTTCGGGGCAGACGGCTGAGGTTCCTGTGCGCACGGACCCCATCGACACGCAGGGCGTATTACCCGTGATGTGAGTGTGAATTCGTAAGACGTCTGATCATCGAACGCGTCTGTCGGTGAGTGTCCATCCTGTCGTGTACCTGTGATGCACTATTATTCGTGTTAATGGCCACACGCTATTCCTGTTTTCCAGAGAGAACACACAGGCCCCAAAGTCGTGGTACCATTTATTTCGCGGAAGAACGGTCTCTAAATCCCCAAAATGCAGTGAGCAAGTGAGACAACCGTCTGCAAAGTTGAGAACAGTGATTGCGGCCTGGGTTTCAAGGACACTGGTATTTGTCGTGTTTGAGTCCGGGGCGCCGTCCCCTGCCCAGCCCGTCACCGGACCTGTGGCCGCAGCCCCCGAGAGGCCGCCTCCCTCACTTTGGGTTTGGAAACGTCTCCTGGAACCGCACGGCACACCAGGCCCTACCTCTGAGATGCCGCTCTGTTATTTGTTATACCTGGGATCCGGCGTGAATTAAAGCCATCCCTGGAAGGTTGTGCATCGAACCGGGAAGGAATGAATAACGTCCGTCAGACATCCCTATATTTTATGTCAAGGCTCTGCCGTGTCGTCTGGAGGAAAATCCATTTCGTGAACGCAGGCCTCAGAAGCGAGGTGAGTGGCAGAGGGGTGACGGGCTCGTGTCCGGCGTGCGGGGCTACCTGCTGGTGGATATAGTGGGAGCCGCGGCAGGTGTGTGGGGGGCGACGGGAGGGGGACAAACGGGACCCTGGCTGGGCTCTGCTCCCCGCGGCCTCGGCCAGCCCCAAGCTACAATTTCCCCTGTGCCTGACAGCACGGCTCCCGAATTTCACTCTCCCTGCCAAGCCCCACGCTCTCAGGTCCCTGCAGACGTTTTGTGTTCGGCTCCCCCGAAGGATGCGGCTCCCGGAGCCCTCATAGACACGCGCCTCTTAAAGGACCAGGCCCTTGGCCCTCTTTCCACTTTGGCTCCCTTAGTTGCAAACCCTGCCCTCCCCCCCACCCCCGTCCTTTTTAATTTTTAATTACCATTGTCTGTTCACCTTTGTTTTACCCGTGACATCTTCCATTTGAACAGTATCCGAGAGGTTGATGTGGACAGTTTTCTTTTTAGCTAAAGTGACTGCAGCTCGTTGGGTTGTTAATTATGCAGGGAGGTTTGCATGGCTGAGGCTGCTGATTTGAATATGTTCTGATGTCAGGCCTCTGTCGGGGCTGTGGAGCTTGTAAAAGGATTATGATGATGTATATATGGTTCATGGCTAAGTGGGCTAATGAAAGGGCCTCATTTAATCAAACACAATTAATTAAATTAACTTATGATATTAACCCATCTTTCCGTGCATGTATAATTTATATTAATTGATTTGCTGCATTCAAATGGACCAATCAGGAGGGTTGCTGACAGCCTAAGGAAGAAGGAGGGGTCATTAGCATTACTTTGATGCAAACCATAATTGATGGGTCAGTGTGTTTTAGGGATGTGGCAAAAGCTTTGCTAATTGTCATAAGAAGTTGAAATTGATTGTGTCTGCATTAGTACATAAATTTAAATTGATTAATGTTTTGTTCTAAAATTAATGTCCATTCTGGATGGGTGATACAATGCTTTATTTATTGGATTCATTAATGCAGTCTAAGGAAAAAAATAGTGTTGAAGTTTGGTAAGTGAGGGGGGTGGTTGACAAGAACCCAATGGGGCCATCGTGGGATCACAGCGTCCCCACCCCGCCTGCCCTTCAAACAATGTTTGCTCACAAAAGCCGCCAGTGAGACCATCCAGGTCCGGCATTTAATTAAAGCTCTTTTACAGACGATTACGATAAAAAGCACCCTAAATGCGGTGAACAGTGTGGGGAGGGGGGAGCACGTCTTCTAGAAACATGATCGCTTCCCGGCCGAGACTTAGATGTTAAACGTCATCACAATTTATACCAACCTCCTCTGGAAAAAAAAAAAAAAAATGCTCTCAAACTTGCTTGAATTGCAATTTATACTTTACAGCCAATTGACAGAGATCATGAAATCTAAAATCACAGACGCTTTATTAGAACATAGAATTTAAGCCTAGGCTGCATTTTTCATAGATGCTCTTACGTGGTGATTTTTATTCTAAAGATTCTCTAGTTAATGTGCTTTGGAACCTCTGTGGGTTTACGTCTTCAAAACCAGCATTGAATTGGGTGGACTTTCCTAACCTGGCCTCTGCCATGTCACAGAACAGTTGCCCAAACAACTTACATTAATAACAGAACCTCGAGTCCCCGTAATTGCTAAAGACACACATTCACAGAGAAGGACAGGAAGTGGGGGATGTACTGGAAAGTTAGTTTAATTCATTTATCTCCTTTTTTTTTCTTACCCAGGAAAGCTTAACATCTGCTTCTTATAAACTGATTTAAATAGAAAATGTGTAATGCATCCTTTTACCAAATGGTTCTTTTTTTTATTGATAGAATAAAGCAGTCTGGCTCTACACCACAGTGCATTCGTGCTCTCAGACACGGCACATCTCTGTTTTCACAAGGAAAAGTGTGAGCCTCACACACCAGACACAAGATGGGAGACCCCTCGTTGCTGCCTTAGCGAAGGAGGCAAAGGATTATTTACAGACAGGTCCTCGAGTCTCAAACCGTTGAATTATATTCAAATATCACTCCATGTGGTGGCACTCTCGAGTAACAAACAATAATTGGTTCTCTGGAAGTAACTTCTTAACTTTTGCTATTGTAGGAATGGATGCAGACCGCCAGTTCGCTATTGTCAGATTTTAAGGACAGCAATTCAAAACGCAGTCATATGACTCCGAGAAGGCGGTGATGGGCTCCATCAGAGCCGCGATCGTGTGTGCTGTGCGGGGGAAATGAGGTTCTTATTACTTGTTTAAATTATGTTTAGTGCCGTTGCTTTATGTATCCGAGATTTATACACGCCTGGTATATGCCATACGCATAAAATACGTTTGTATACGTGTCAGCTTCTTAAACAGCCAGCACAAACTGGCAGGAACTCGAATGTGACCACGTTCTGCTTCTGTCTTCCAAATGGAAAGGAGAAAGACCTCAGCGCTGATTCCACTGGAAAAATTACAAAGACAATCCCCTCTGTCTTTGAAAAAAGGCGTTTCTCCAAGGCACATGAGACAGGGAAGGAGCTCTCTTCCCTGATGCCAGACTGCGTGCGATGGGTGTTGCAGTCAAAGCCGACGCGACGTTCCCGAGGCCTGGCTGGGACACGGGAGCCAGCCCAGAGATGGCCGTGCTCCTACACTGTGAACGTTTGCAGCAGCATCACTTGAAACTTTGGCTATTTTTTAGAATTATTGTTGTGCAGTTGCTGCTTTGGCCGTTACTTTAAAGCTCCTAAGGAGAAACACGGCAGAATATTCTTGCATATTAGCAACGGCAGAATTCAAATGGATATCTTGGGAATCGGGGTCTTAAATTTAAATATTTGCTGGCATTTCTTAAGGTTGGGAAGGTAACAAAGATAGTGATTTAAAATAATATTGTCTTAATTTAGCAGTTTTGTGAATGGGTCACAGATGTTCTAAGAGAAAATTAACATTGTTTGTTAAAAAAAACCCACTTAAGTCTATGCAGAATGTGGTGGCAGTTGGAATAATTATTTTGCTAATCAGGTAGTGGTTTATCCTGAGGCAGAGCAGGGCTTCTTCTTGGACCCTCCTTGTAGGGAAGCAGTGGTGAGGCTGGGGGAGGCTGGGAGAGGCTGGGAGGGAGAGGCTGGGGGAAGCTGGGAGGGGGAGGCTGGGGGAGGCTGGGAGGGGGAGGCTGGGAGAGGGGGGCTGGGGGAGGCTGGGAGGGAGAGGCTGGGGGAGGCTGGGGGAGGTTGGGAGGGGGAGGTTGGGAGCAAGAGGCCGGGGGAGGCTGGGGGAGGCTGGGAGGAGGAGGCTGGGAGGGAGAGGCTGGGAGGGAGAGGCTGGGGAGGCTGGGAGGAGGAGGCTGGGAGGGAGAGGCTGGGAGGGAGAGGCTGGGGGAGGCTGGGAGGGGGAGGCTGGGAGAGGCTGGGAGGGGGAGGCTGGGGGAGGCTGGGAGGGAGAAGCTGGGGACACTGGGAGAGGCTGAGGGAGGCAGCCGGGCTTCCAAACAGAAAGGCTCCTTCGTTGTTGGGAATGGGGACCCGGGGGTCTGCATCCAATGCTCCGACTTAGGCACATCGTGCTTATTGCCTGTGTCAGGACGGGCCCCAGAGCCAGTGCTGACTGTCACTAGGAGCTGCGGCCCATCCTGGCGGCCCTGGCCGGCGTCCTGTGTCTGTGTCTCCAGCCCCGGCCAGAGCTGTTCTGTCAGCAGTAGGTGTCACTGCAGACAGTGAGACCAGGGAATGGTTTCCAAAGTCCAAAAGGAAGAATTCTCCTAAAATACTGGTGAAGGAGAACGGGAATATTTCTGGACACGTCTCGACTGGTGAGTTATCACAGTTTTATCATCAAGTGGAAATAAAGCCCCTCCTGAGACCCTTTCCCGCGGCTCGGAGCCTGATCGTGGGCTGTGTGTCCCTCCAGGATCGGGGGAGCAGCCCGGCTCCACACCCTGCGAGGTCAGGACGGCTTGTGTCTGCTTCCTCGCCTCCTCCTGAAAGCGTCCAGCCTAGCGTGTCAAACAAGGGTGTCACTTACGGAGACACAGGCTAGACTCCGAATACTGTGAGACCAATTAGAGCTGGGCTGGCACATCTTCAAGGCCCCAGCAGGCACTTTCCGGGAAGGGAGGAGCACCTCTTTTGAAGAATGGATGTGCCATGATTACCTGCTTATTTTCAGGGCCACCTTACGAACGAGCGACAGCTTTCTTCCTCCTGCTCGCGGAGGCCGTCAGAGCGATTGCTCACGTCGGTTTTACCGTGGGCGCTGTGGGTGACCGGAAGCCGCCACAAGGCCACACCTGCGCCTTCCCCGGGGGGCCCCCAGCACCTCCGATTTTGCTTCCCGTCACTGCAGGCTTCGCCCAGAGACACTCAGCGTCTTCTTGGTCCCTATTTCCTGGTGCTTTAAGGACGAGTCTCCGTTTCCAATTTAGCCTCTTAAATCGCGCTGCCAAATTTTGCTCCTCCCGGGCTGAGGGTTAGATAAAGGAGTCAGGCCTGGTCTCCTGCTGCCTTCGGGCCTTTATTGTTCAAGGTAATCTGCTCAACTGTGCGTCAGACACAGTGCATTTGCCTCCGATATGCCTCGTCTTTAGTCAGAGATGTTGCAGATGGGTTTGTTTTGTCCTCAGCCTGGCGACACTTTGAAGCGACCCGTTCTTCCTCCTTAACTAAAACTCTGAATTCTGTTGTATTTTCTGCCACCTCAAAAACAGAGAAGGTCCGACCCCAGCGCGACCCCCGGCGTAAGCTAACGACATCTCCACGGGCTGCACCGGAAAGGGCAACTTCAGGTACATTCTCTGCCGGGGCCTCTGGGTGTGTGTTACTGTTCTCAGACTTTGTCTTTCCCACCGACTTTGGCGCTCGCGCGAGCACCCTGCTGAAAAAGCGCACTCCTGTACCTCAGGTATGTTTGGAGAAATCAGCAGCCAGGAAAGGTTTACATCAAATTAAAAAGTGCATACGAACACGTAAACGTGCCCTGCCAGAAAAAAAATAAGTGTTGTGCTTCAATCCATCCTTTATATTTACACTAAATGAAATACTTGACTGCTCTTAAAGCCTTCATGTTTAATTGAAATGTTACTTTAGAAAGCAGGATTCTGCTGCCGGAGACATCATAAATAACACACACCCCATGCTTCATTTAGAACACTCTGACCTATGAACCCGAACTTAAATTCTGAATTTCCTACCCTGACCTCGAAGCGAAGCTCAAAATTCAAAGTGATTTCTGAGGTGGCCCATATTTATTGTCCCCGGGACTCTTGGCTTGGATAGACCGTGTCCACAATGAGACCAGTGGTGACCATGATCTCATCCGCCCGTCTGGTGGGGAAGATCTTTATTTCTCAGCTATGAAGAATGATACATGAGGTTAGTTAAATGTAGGGAGGAGATTTATTTCAGTGTGTTGATAATAATGCGATGATTAATTCGTGCGGCTTATATGGCAAGGAGTTGGCTTTACATGGCCCTTCAGACACTTTTCTCGTCCATCTTAGCCCTGTAATATTTATAACTCTGGAGTTTCAGTACCATTTTTAAGTATTTCTAATATTCCTCGAGGTTGATTTTTTGAATACTTTGTAACAAATAAGCTAACGGATTATAAGAAGCTGGATGGATTTCGAGGGTACAGTGATGCCTGTGTCTTTACAGACAAGGTCTCCGGGGCCATTTCCTGCTTCCCAGCACCTCCGTGTTGTATTTCCTTCTCAGTTTGTGCAGAAGGGACCAGGGCGAGGCCTCACATCAACATGATAAGGGTCGTGTAAGAAGTCTAACCAATAATGGAATCTTAAAATGCTGAGAAGTTGATAAAAGCTAGAAATGCCCTGTGCTATTAAAACCTCAAACCAAAAGCAAACCAGCAGAAAGGCCATTACTTAGTCATGGCATTATTTTAGGCCTCCTGCAAACAGAGATTATAATTTGTTGGGGGTAAAAGCAATGATACAGTGTGGAGAATTACAACCGAAAAAGTCGTCACGTGTCTACTCTAAGAATACATCCTTAATTTTGGTTCATCTTTCTCTGTCTGATGTCGTGACATTTACAAATCTTAGAAATAACGGGACATGAGCAAAATGTCAGGATGCCGACGACGGTGGGGCACGTACACACGACCGTAACGCGGGGGTCGCCGCGGGAGTCTGCAAACTGCATCTCAAGGTCTTTGCTGTGGACCCGTGAGTATATTCTGACACTGAGCCACTGCAGCTGTTGTGTTCGTAAATGCCACCCTCCATCTCCCAGACCGTCTCACTTCGTCCGTGCTCTCATGTATTAATTTCTTGAAGAAAGCTCTCTACGGTTGACTATGTTACCCCCTTTAACAATCTCACGCTACGTGTCAGTGTTTTCAGCTCTTAAGACACACTCCTTCCAGGACACACGGCCATGCCGGCGATGTGACAAGCAGAGGCTTCCCCGGTGGTTCCGTGCCGGAGTGCTGGGACAGAGGTCAGGCGGTGCTGGCATAAACATATGGATGATGCTCTGACTGATCATGAAACTTGAAATCCATGCATCAAAATAATTACAAGATCATAAATCTGTATTGCCCTAATATAAAAATGTTAACATTTAAAAATCAAGCTTGAACTCCATAAATTTGCACGGGGAGTAAATGTGCATGCATGAGGCTTTTGGGGGAAAAAAAATTACAGTATTGGAATTTCCCCCTAACTCATCAATATTTAGACACACGCAGAAAAAAAAAAAATAGGCTTTCTTAAACTAATGCCTGGTAAGTGAGTGTAATACCCAATAAGGTTTGTATTTATTCCCACGTATCATGGCCAGTGAGCAAAGACAGGGATCAGTCCCACGTGTAAAAGTTGCTTTTCTGTATAAATTGGCCCCGGAGGGAAATTTTCCAGATCAGTTTCTTGTCCCTGGACATGATCCGGTCAAAATCATATTTGTCCCCTTGTCATGTTACCTTAGCAGGACGAGCTCAGCAAAGGGAACAGGTGCCCCTGTGTATTGATCAGGGATCACGGCAAAGAGCTCTTATTAGATGTTGGAGGCCACCAGGAAGGCATGAGAAATCAAGAGTGTGCACAGCAGGTTATTGATGGAGGCAATAACCGCTCCGCGGGGCCCACGGAGCCGAGCTGGCCCGACCGCGCGGCACGACACGTCTGCGCGGGGAACAGACGACATGAAGAAGCATGGAGCGCCTCTCCTCACCTGGCAGAGTTATTAAAGTTCATTGAAGGAAGATGAACGGCTCCAATATGTTAAACACTGGAGGCAGTTAAGAGAGAGCCGCTGTCAGGGGGAGCCTTCGTTTGGGGAGCTCGGGCCGCCCGTTCTTTCTTTCTCCTTTTGGAGATTCGACTGTGTCCTCGCTCCAGCTTTCCGTCGGCCCCTTCGCTCTCTGCACAGGCCTCGGGAAAGCAGAGAAATGCAGCCTGTCCACCTGAAGTTGCTGCGCTCTCATTTCTGAGCGTGGCCGACGGCCTCTGAGTCGCCCAAGAACACGCGGTTGGCCGCGACGAGTGCACTGCAAATATCGGACACCTGCCCCCTCCCCCCCCCCACCCCCCCCCCCCCCCCCCGCCACGCCGCATGCAGTCTGGAGCCAAGATTCGAAGCTTGGCCAACACAACGTGGAGCCACAGCACCCAACCTTGCGTTACCCTCACGTAATTAATGGGGCAGCCACGAAAGTTAGGAAAAAGAATTCTACCTTTTGCTGGAGTACAGAGAGCTCTAAATTAGGAGACAGGCAACTCTCAATATAAATTTTCCTTCGGGGCTCACCTTCCTTCTGCTACTGAAAGGTCACGGCGTGATTCAATGTTTTTAATCCTACTACAGTGTAGTGACATCTTGGGGGACGTCGGCAGATGCATCCCGAGCCGCCCCGTTCGGAACAGCACTGGGGTTTAGTGTCTGAATTAGGCCTTTGGCACGTGTGCTGGGTGGACGCTCGGCACAAAGATGAGCAGAAACGAGGAACACGGAGGAGGCCCTGGGTGGAAACGCAGATGCCGCTGGCACCTCGGGGATCCGTGGTCGTGCTTGGGTTCTAGTCCCACCTGTACGGAAGATAGCCGAGCACACAGATTGCCTCCGTGGGCTCTCCCAGCCACAAGCCCCACCCGTGCAGACGGCCGTGGCCTCAACGGCTGGCAGACCTTTGAAAGCACGCTCTCTCCAAAGTGGCCTGGTCCACACGGCAGCTCACACCGGGCACCTCGCACGTTCTTTCTTCCTCCAGCTTGGCCTTCGGATCCTTCCCACAGCCTCTTCCCAAATACATGCCCTGTCATGGGGGGTGGGGGTGGGGTGGCCATGCAGGAAAGCAATGTTCTAATTTACAGTAGCACTCGGTGTTCATTTCTTTTACTTAAAAAAGGATCTGAGGGGCATGTGGGTGGCTCAGTCGGTTAAGTGTCCAACTTCGGCTCAGGTTACGATCTCACAGATCGTGGGTTCGAGCCCCGCATCAGGCTCTGTGCTGACAGCTCGGAGCCTGGAGCCTGCTTCAGATTCTATGCTTCCCTCTCTCTCTGCCCCTCCCCTGCTCATGCTCTGTGTCTCTCTGCCTCTGAAAAATAAAGAAAACTAATAAAAAAAATTTTTTTTTTTAAAAAAGGATCTGAAATTCGAAAAATAGCATGAAAGTTGTGAAGCCATTTTGAAGGACCTGAGTGCCCAATTGGATTGAGAGACTCCTCAATCCTTGTCACTGTCTCTAAGGTAGAGCCGGTCCAAGGAGCCCACTCCATGCCGGCCACAGCCCCATGTGAATAGACCAATTGAATGCCTTTTTCTGTCCTCACAAGAATAAAACGTGTCCCTGCTCAGTGAACCCGAGAGCAGCAGCTTTATTTAAACACGTTTATCGCCAGTACTTCTTAACTGCTGTAGAGACGGGCCTACGCGGGGCGTCGTGCAGCAGCATGGGATGGTCTAATTAAGGTGCCAGCCAGGAGAGCAGGTCGGTGAATCCCCGCCATTAGGCACAGCAATAACCAGGTGGCCAGGGAGCAAGGCCCCGCAGGTCGGGCACGGCGGCCCAGGGAAAGGCACGCAGTCGAGTCGCTGTCTGACCGGCTCCCTCCAGGAGCGGGGCCTTCCGATGGCAAAGGTCTGTTAGTCTCTATGTGGACGGAAGCTGATAGTGAAAGAGGAACAATTTTGCTCGACTGAGGTATTGCTCAGGTAACAGGATGTGGCCTTCATAAGAGGCAGACAGTGACCCACAGGGAATCCACCTGCCGTCTAACTCCTTCCGTCTGCTAGCCGGCTCTTCTGTGATTGGGGCTCGCAGAAATGCGCGCTTCTCTCCAGGTTGGCACACGACAGATGCTGACAGCTGGCATCTGGGTACTGGCACTTGGGTACCAGGCCCCCCTGAGCCCCTTTGCCACTCTCCATGTGTCAGAGCGTCTGGCCCTACTGACACCCAGGGCGGGACTGATGGCCTTCCAGCTCGCGGACTGTCACCCGGTGGACGGTAAGCCCCACGCCGCATGGGGCCTTGTCCGGTTTCTACCCCTGCCTGACACGTGTAGCTGCTTAGTAAATCTCAGCTGAGTGAAGGAAGGGGTCATTTATTTTGCAAAAGAAACCCTCACACAGCATCCCCACTTTATACAGGAGAAAACCGGGTTTCAAACAGGCACGTGAGCTCAGGGTGGCCCTCTTCTCTTCTGTCTTCGTGTTTGAAATAAACACTGTCTCCTTCTCCATGCCCTGAAATGGTCAGACCCAGTTGAATTCTCTACCTTGACCATGCTTTTTGACTTGCCTCTTCTTTTGGCCTGTAAATATTGTAATATGGGAACCTAGACACAGGTGCAAGGTTAACTAATTTTATTAAGTGTGTAATGAAAACTTTGGACCCTCCCATAGATTAAACACCTGTTTAACAGATGGACGTGTCACAGCTGTTGAGTCATCTTCCCGTCCCGATGCTTTCTCGTCACGCGGCTGTCGTTGAGGCCGCTCCCGTGGCTGAACCGGGTGTGGGATCTGTAGGACGGTGACTTCACAAATTTAAGTTTGTCTTCCAAGGATCTCACAATCACACAGTGATGCTTCTTCCCCACTAAATTTGACGACTCTCCTTTTCTTAGGGAAAAAAGGAAGGCAGACTGTCTTTCGACAATTATTTTTTTTTAGTATCATATTTAAGGTTAAAAAAAAAAAGCACCTGACACAGCTCCGTTTAGTTTGGAGTATTTATTTCCCGTCTCTGTTCACACACATCAGATGTGTTCATTAAAACCGTGTGCTCACACACACACACACACACACACACACACAGAGAATTTGTTATTTCTCATGAATGATACTTGGAATTCTTGGGTGTTAGCACACTGCTGGTGAACGCACATCTCACACACTGCAGATTCGACAGAGGGCATGTGACCACTTCATACAACCACAGAAACACCTGCTTCACAGCCTCTAAAGAATAGGGGAGTGTGCAGGTAAAGACAGAAGAACAAGAAACAAAACTCTAATGTTTCCATGGTTTAAAATGGACCACCGTGGAGAAAAAGAACCAGCCACGTGATATTTGGTGCCCCAGCGCCCAGCTGTGGAGGACCCGCCCTGCCTTGGTCCGGCATCCACCTCACTCTGGGTGTGGTCGACTGCCCTTCCTGGGGACGAGCGACCCTCAAGGGCAGGTGGCCGTCCCAGCAGATGGCCAATGGCCGAGCCGCTGGCCGGAGCGTGGCTCCCACGTGTGCTTGGAGGACAGCTTCCCCACCAGAGATGCTCTCAGGTACCTGAGTGGACCTGAGTACATGGACCGCCCCAAGTATGTGCCTGTGGACCCTATTAAGTTGTGTTTGTGTGGTTTTGATCAGCACAAAGGATGGGGATCGAACGGGGTGCAGAAGAGACATGACGTGACTTTCCGAGTGACAAGCAGCTCTCTCTGGAAAACAGGACCCTTGCCTCCACCCCCGCCCATCCTGATGTCCACAGAGGGGGCAGGCAGGCAACTTTGGCCCAGGAGTGCTCACAAACGCTGCGGGTTGATTTAAAGTTCGAACTTTGCCCCCGTAAGGAGTTTAGAGCTAAGTTAAAGGTCATAAATAAAGTTGGAAATTAGCAACCCGAGTGGTCTCACTTTACTGGGCAGGGTCTAAAGAGTGTGTTTTATTTGATGTGTGTTTGATGAAGGGCCACAGTGGTGCACGCAGTACCTGGTTCTCTGCCTGGAAGAGCTTGTGGACATTGCGGGAGGCAAAGTTCACATCAATTAGCTCGAAATTACAACACAGTTTACTAATAACTTACAGCAAAAGTGAGCCATTCAGATCAGGATCATTTAACTCCTTTATTTAAATAAATTTAGTGACGATTTCTCTCCATGTAACTGGTTTGC
Source organism: Neofelis nebulosa (assembly GCF_028018385.1). NCBI lineage: Eukaryota > Metazoa > Chordata > Mammalia > Carnivora > Felidae > Neofelis > Neofelis nebulosa. The sequence continues at coordinate 1,803,998 of NC_080792.1, read as the reverse complement.
CGTTTTCTTTGTTTTAACCATGGATCCATCTGAGGGACCAGTAAAGGCTATGGGTCCTTTGGAAAACGTGCCTAAGCCGCACACCGGGCACAACATCCCCAGACAATCCCGTCTTCCGCACACAAAGGCAGAGGTCCCCGCGGATGCTCTGTGCACATGTGAAGACCGTGTCCCCCATAGAGGTGTTCTCTTAGCTTCATCACTTTGTCAGGACGCAGAGGGATAAATGTCTGAGGGCCAACAGGATCTTTCCCTTTGCTGCTCTCATTCTTGGTCTGCCACCACCTGGGCACCTGGTCTGGCCCCAGTGGCACTCAGAGTGGCTCAGGTCCCCACGAGGGGCCACACTGCTCCCCGGCTGGCGTCCTTCCCTCTGTCCGGCCAGCGTCGCTGCCCTGGTCCTGCAAAGCTACCTCCAGAGATAGCAAACCCCCTCTGCCCCTCGCACCGGCCTGGTTCCTTTCTGTCAAGACATTGACACTTTTTCATGCTTTCTTTTACTCTTTTTTTTTTGGAGGGGTTGGTTTGTTAGACACAGGAGGGGAAATATGGGATATGTTGTGTCCACTCAGGGAACTAGTGAAATGAATGGGATCAAAGAGGACGAGTCCCTTTTAACATGCCTTTTAGCGATGTTGAAATTTATCAAGAAATTAGGAATCATCGAGTCCCAAGTGCTGCGGGCGCTGATGACATGCACGTCACTGAGCGTGATTTTGTGGCCGTGCATGGTGCACAGCAAGAGCAAAAATCAGGAAAGCTCCGATCGCAGCCCCGAACCATTGCACGAGTTGCGTTGGCGGGAGGCAGGGCCGTTTCTCAGCCACACTCTGCTCCAACACTTGGTATTGATGGGTTTTGCTTCTCTTTTCCCATTTCTTCCTTTCCTGGGATGGAATACGGAGTCCCTGAGATCAAGCCCACTGACGTTGAAGGCACGTTGTTCCAGAGGCTCAGTAAAGTTGAAAAACCGCACCTGCTCCTGAAACGCTGGCAGGACGTCACGGCCAGGCTGCCCCCGGCCCCATATGGGCACCTTGACTTCTCGGGAAGGACGCATACCGTGCCCCCACCCCCATGGTGGGCGCCCCACTTCTGCACGATCCTAGCTCCAAACAGGGGAGTGTGTTTGTGTCTGGCTCCCCCGAGGTCCTGCCCTCCCACGTGTGGACAGGCCTGCACGGCCCGTGGTTTCTGGAGGATGGCCGCCTCGCTAAGTGATTGGTGACAACACTGATGTGTCACGGAAGGAACCTGGCGATATTCTCCCTGATCTCCGAGAGGCCCGAAGCGCAAACGCTGCCTCTTTCTGTTGGATTATTTATGACACCGAGTCATTCATACCCTCGCCCCTTCGCTCATTCGCTCCTGCCTCGTGCGTCGGCGGGAATGTATTACTCCTTGGGCCAGGCCCCTGCGGAAAGGCACCAGGGACCCCCAGCAGCTTCTGTTTCCCTTAACAGGAGCAGAGGCGGCCTCACAAAGAAGGGGTCTGATAAAGGGGTTCATGATGAGGTGTTAATTACTGATAAGTACTTAGTGTGTTCGTCTTCTGAGGATGTTTGCATTTTAATAGGAGTAACTCCTTAACTGGAAGGAGTGAATTTCTAGTGGTGGCCTCTCCAGGGTGCTAAAAGTGAGATTTAGGGGGGATGAGGGCACTTCTAATAATAATCCAAAAGACATTCCTAGTGCGTGCTCTGTATACATCGAAGAGTGCATTTCTGAGCTACGTGGATGTATTATTAGATATTATTCACTCTTCCCCCATCATGAGCAGAAGCTGAGTCCTGGCCTTATGCTGAGAGGTTTACAGTCTTAAGTGAGGCTGTGAGCAGATACGATAAGAATCAATTAGCGGTGAGGCCGCTTTGCAGATACCGTAACCTGGGCAAGCAGAGAACGCGGATCCAAAACGGGGAGAAAGGAAGCCCCCCGGAGGGTGCCCTGGACGTGGGGTCCCGTGCCACGCGGCCCCCGCGTGCTGCTGAGGCGGTGCGTGCAGAAGGGCATTGGAGCCACACGACAGAGCGAGAGGCACTCGGTTCCCCACAGGCCGTGCCTTTTACTTAACCCTCTCTGTCTGTTTTCAATCTACACGCCCATTTCAAAGATGTGGAAACCGCGGCCAGGGTGAGTAAGCTCGTAAAAGGACCTAAATCACGGGCAGGACCAACGTCACCGGGCGTGCAGCCTGTCATACTGCTCGCCGCCCTCGCCCGTCGGGGCTCCGCGCACGGTATGTCCGGCTCTGCTGACCTGGGGCTGCTGGTCTGTGCTCCCAGGAAGGAGCAGGTTCCTGCCACACCTGGCCGCGAGGAGCCCCACGTCCGCAGTTTGGCTCAGCCTCGTCCCCTCGTTCCTCGGGAGCGCCAGCCTCTTCCAGACGCACGTGCAGCCGAAACACGGCGCAGACACGACCCAGACGGCAGTGGGGCCGCCAGCCTCACGCAGCCCATTGATCGGCTCGTAACATCCCGCACGATATTCACTATTTTATGTACGTGGTCTCCTTTCTGAGACCACTTAAGAACAGAACCTAATGCCATCTCAGGGCATCCCAGGTTGGATCACTCTGGACACACGGGAAGAAGTCTAGGCAGCGTTTAACTCCCTTCCACGGCCTACAGGTGTGTAATTAGCAGAAGGGATTCTGAGCCGGAGCGGGTTCAATTGGGTATCTCCTTATTACCCAGGATGTTTCATTTCTCATTATAAGGTAAGTAAGACTAGATGACCTAAATTAAAACAAAAATCAACAGTGAATTAGCTGAGTTCAAAGAGAAAGTGTGACCCGCTGTGCTTCGTGTTGGAGCAAGTTAAAATCACCTGCATTTGTAGGGTGCTGGTGAGCTGCCGGCAGAGTCTGGGGGGACGTCCCCTCGAAAGCCCCTCTTTCTGTGCGATCCGACCCTCCTGAGGCTTGCCCTCTACACGGACCTGTGTTTCCTTTATAAACATCCCCCGAGCAGAGGTTCTGGCGTTCTGCTGCCCAGTGTCCACCCAGTGAGCACTCGGTACTCTTAGCACCGAGATTTTAAAGACAGGCAGTAAGGGGACGGCTTGTATAGATTTGGAAGGACCCCTCCCCCATCTTTAAGCAAACTGCCTGTGATTAGCCAACGTGGCCCTTCAGAAATGTCATCTTAGGTCTTTCACAGCCACTTGTTCCTGAGGATCTCTGATGGAGCACGTTGGTAATTGATCTTGGTGTTGGGTGACTTTTCTGATACTGTGAACGTGTGAATGTGTGAGTGTGTGTGTGTGTGCGCGTGCGCGTGCACACGGGGGTGTGGCCTGCTCCTGGGCACTGACGGGCAAGTTAAGGGAGGACTGAATCTGACCTACAGTTGAGCCTGGTCGGTCTTTATCGGGACTTGCACACGGTCCTCAGCACAGCCGCGGTCCTGGAGGGTCCGGGCCGAACGTCCCTGCAGGTGGGGCCCTGATGCAAACACAGAACCCGCCCAAAGCTGTGCCGTTCCATTCCCGACCTGAGGACACCGGTGCCCACCTGGCTGTGGGTACGAGGCTTACAGCCGGGGCGGAAGCTTCCAGACCGCCAAAGCCACATGCTCTCCGCTGTACCAGGGGCAGTTGTGGGGTGTATGGGCCACAGGGTGACTGTAATCAATGCTCTGGTCGAGCACGTCTGGAATCTGCTGAGAGCGGATCCTAGAGATTCTCATCACAAGAAGTAAGCTTGCGACTGTGGTGACGGATATTAGCCAAGCTCAGTGTGACCATTTCTCAATCTCCACGTACGTCATCACTTCGTGGTGCTGCACACCCGAACCCTGCAACCATTAGACTCCAGTCATGTCTCAATGACGCGGAAGAAGATAAAAAATAAAAAGAAGAAGAAAAGAGGGCAAAAACCGCCCAGCGCTGGGCCCTGGGGATCTTTGACCGCAAGTCATGCCCCGCGTCCCCTGGCTAGGGCGACCGAGCTGGGTGGCAGGAGGGCTCGGGGGCAGCCAAAGTGATGGCTGGCTCAGGGAGCTCATAGCACTGAGAAGGTCCGCAAGCCCCACTGCTGGGCTCCCCCAGCAGTTTCTGTGAAAAGTCCTGTTCGTCCCATTGACTTCCCAAAGATATAAGCCTGTGTGATGACGATCCCACAGCTTTCTCACCAAGGGAGCCGTGAACTGTTTACCCGAAGGCCCTGGTCCTGAACCTGCCTTCTGCCACCCGGTGGGCAGAGGCCACTCAGTTCTGCACCTGCTGGGCCCTGGGGCTGACGACCTGGGAAAAGCCCCCAGACCCAGGGCCCCTGGGTCCCTCAGGTCATTAACACCTGTGCTCTGACCAGGCACTTTAAGAGGTGGTCTCCTCCCCAGGAAGAACGATCGGCCACGGGCACAGCGGGTGAACATCTGTGCAGCCGATGACATGACCCTGAGCAAGTTCAAGGCCACAAATCACAAAGAACACTGCCGGGGAGGAAACTCAGGAATCCTGAAGGAAGGCTGGTGGGGACTGGGAGACAAAGTGTCCCCGCTGGACCCCATCGCTCGCCGCACGGCCCCGCACCAGCGACTCCTGGGGCCCCAAGGGCAGCCTTTGACCAGCAGGCGGTTCCGTTCGGTGTTCTTGCAGAAGAAGACCGGAGAGCAGGGTGGCCGTCCGTGCTGCGCACAGCCGTTCTGTCCCGAGTGTTCTCCTCCCCCTTCACCACTCACCTCTCCCTCCTCGTTGGGCCCAATGAGGCAGCACCTGCTGCTGGAGAGGCTCATTCATCTTGATTCGGCCCCAGCCTGACGTCGGAGGCGCCCCGTGACACAGGTCGGGTCACGCCGTGGCCGTCAGCCCTGTCGCTTGCACACTTGCGTTCCTCCTAACTGCCCTCCTCGGGTCAAAGCCGGATGATTTGTGCCAATTTCATGGGGCGCGGACTGGACACCCGATAACTGTCTTCACGGCTGCATTTGTGCCGGCTGGCTCGCACGCCTCAGGCTGCTGTCAAAACACAATTTTTCCCGCCTTCGTGTGGGCTTTGGGAGAGCTCCACGTACGGAGGTCTCAACCATGAGATGTCATGACACTTCCCAGCGTCCCCCGTAATGTCACACGGCCGCCACACGGTTGCTTCGGGCAGCTTGAACCACAACCATGGGTGACCCGTGGGTGAGGGGCACCTTGTGGGGACCCACGACGTGTCCCGGGAGCCAAATACGGGTGAGGGAGGGAGGGCAGGGCCAGGGGGAGGTCGCCATAGATGCTTTCTGCGTTCAGTTCTGACCTGAGCAACGCTCCTTGCGAGCGGCTGCTGAGACGCTGCCTGTGCAGACTGAGTCCGGTGAACACTCACCTGAGGTCAAAGACAGAGGGAGACCGACGACAGGCAGGTGGCTCGTGCAGAGAGGAGGCATCCTGTATCTTCCCACAAGTACCGCGAGCCTCCCCCGCGAGAGTCACTGCCACTTCCAACCTTTTGTACATCACATCGAATACTTCATTTCAAAAATTCTCACCCAACGCTATTGTGTGTTTTTTTAATGATCAAGATTTATAGAGCTTGGTCTCTTTCCTGATTTTGTGATCAAACATCCTGCAAGAGAGTCGATCTTTTAAAACAGGAAACGTGTTTTCAAGTCCACAGACGGGCACCCCACACTACGTCATTTTGAGGTCCATCCTTGGCCAAATGTTTTTATAAGGACAGAGAAACGTCACATTTCTGCATGACAGAAAGAAGTAACAGGTTCAGGGTAGATTTCTCCACTTACAATTCATTCTGTTTTGGGTTAAGTCTTGCCCTTGTGTTAAAGGAAGAGAAAAAGGAATAAAATGATTCTCGTAAAATATTTTGATCTTTAAACTCCTGTAACTGTAGCCCAGAGAAGCGCAAAGGTCCACAGGGGGGTCCGCAGGGACGTCCGTCTGCAGGGGCATCCGCAGGGACACGGCAACGACTCGTCTTCACCTAGAACATCTTCGTATTCGGGGTCTGCATGCCCTTCGTCTCCCAAACGGCCGAGCGTCTGCACAGCCAGTCATCCTGGGACCCGCAGCCCTGGCCCACCTTGGGGGCTCTTAGACAAGCACAATCTCAGGCCCCAGCCGAGACCTCCCCAACCAGGAGGGAGACGTTTGTAAGACCTGCTCAAGCCTGGGAGACTGCATCCGATGCCTCTGTTCTTTCCGTGTGAAGGCAGTGGGCGCCCTGCCCACCTTACGCCTGGAACGTCTCCTTGTCGGCATCGTGGGGTGAGAACGACAAGAAGCACCAGCTCGCAAACAGCCACGTCCTTCCCCAGATGGCTGGCCAGAGAGCTGGCTTCCCCGCCACGGTCGTCCACAAGGCCCGCCTTCGCTCGGCTGTGCTAACCACGTCCCCATCACCCGTCCCGCCCGATCCGTGTCTCCCCGGGTCTCTCCAGCTCCTTGGCATCTGCTCTCATCCCGACACGTCCGTCTCTCCTCTTCCTGCCCAAACAGTGGCCCCACATGCTCGTTCGCTGGGAACACAGGAAGGAGACACTGGGAATACGTAAAGGGTTGACTGGGTGAGAGTGAGGTCTCTGGGGCCAGAAAGGGCAAAGAGGAGGGGGTTCCGGGCGCCTTTCCCGGTCAGCTGGTGCACCAGCGGCCTAGCGCCCGTACAACGATGATGCGGGCCACGCACACTCTTTTGGACCAGGACTAGATGCAGGGCCTTCTGCATGTGTGTGTGTCTGTGTATGCACGTGTGTGTGCGTGTGTGCATGTATTAGGCTGTGTGTGTGTGCCTGTGTGTATGTTAGCCTGTGTGTGTGTCTGTGCATGTGTGTGAGCATGTGTGCATGTGCGTGTTAGCCTGTGTGTGCCTGTGTGTGCGCACATGTGCATGTGTGTATGTGTGTGTGTTAGCCTGTGTGTGTGCACACATGTGCATGTGTGTATGTGTGTGTGCATGTGTTAGCCTGTGCATGTGCCTGGTATGTGTGTGCTCGTGTGCATGTGTTAGCCTTTGTGTGTGTGTGTGCACGTGCATGTGTCAGCCTGTGTGTGCCTGTGCATGTGCACGTGTGTATGTGTGTGTTAGCCTGTGTGTGTGCCTGTGTGCGTATGTGTACACTCACATGTGCATGTATGTGTGCATGTGTTAGCCTGTGCATGTTCCTTCTGTGTGTGCGTTAGCCTGTGTGTGTGTGTATGTGCATGTGATAGCCTGTGTGTGTGCCTGCGCATGTGCATGTGTGCATGTGCATGTTAGCGTGTGGGTGCCTGTGTGTATGTGCATGTGTTAGCCTGTGTGTGTGCCTGTGCTTTGTGTGTGAGCATGTATATGTGCTGTGTGCATGTGTATGTGTTAGCCTGTGTGTGCGTTGCACACACATGTGCGTGTGCGTATGTGTGTGTGTGTTAGCCTGTGCATGTGCCTTGTGTGCGTGTGTGTGTGTTAGCCTGTGCATGTGCCTTGTGTGTGTGTGTGTTAGCCTGTGCATGTGCATATGTGTGTTGCATGTGTTAGCCTGTGCATGTGCCTTGGGTGCATGTGCATGTGTTAGCCTGGGTGTGTGCACGTGCGTGTGCACGTGTGCATGTGGGCATTAGCCTGTGTGTGTGCCTGTATGTGTGTGAGCATGTGCGTGTGCACGTGTGCATGTGTGTTAGCCTGTGTGTGTGCCTGCGTGTGTGTGTACATGCACATGTGCATGTGCCTTGTGTGTGTGTGTTAGCCTGTGCATGTGCCTTGTGTGCATGTGCATGTTTTAGCCTGTGTGTGTGCATGTGCGTGTACACGTGTGCATGTGGGCATTAGCCTGTGTGTGTGCCTGTATGTGTGTGAGCATGTGCGTGTGCACGTGTGCATGTGTGTTAGCCTGTGTGTGTGCCTGCGTGTGTGTGTACATGCACATGTGCATGTGCCTTGTGTGTGTGTGTGTGTTAGCCTGTGCATGTGCATATGTGTGTTGCATGTGTTAGCCTGTGCATGTGCCTTGGGTGCATGTGCGTGTGTTAGCCTGTGTGTGTGCATGTGCGTGTACACGTGTGCATGTGGGCATTAGCCTGTGTGTGTGCCTGTATGTGTGTGAGCATGTGCGTGTGCACGTGTGCATGTGTGTTAGCCTGTGCATGTGTGCAGGTGCATATGTGTGTTGCATGTATTAGCCTGTGCATGTGCCTTGTGTGCATGTGTGTGTGTTAGCCTGTGTGTGTGCATGTGTGTGTACACGTGTGCATGTGGGCATTAGCTTGTGTGTGTTCCTGTGTGTGTGAGCACGTGTGTGTGCACGTGTGCATGTGTGTTAGCCTGTGCATGTGTGCATGTGCGTGTGTTAACATGTGTGTGCATGTGCGTGTGCACGTGTGCATGTGGGCATTAGCCTGTGTGTGTGCCTGTATGTGTGTGAGCATGTGCGTGTGCATGTGTGCATGTGTGTCAGCCTGTGTGTGTGCTTGCGTGTGTGTGTACATGCACATGTGCATGTGCCTTGTGTGTGTGTATGTGTACATGGGTGTGTGTGTGCTTCTACTTTTGCTTTCTTTTGCTTTTGCCCATGAATGGATGCAGTTCTAAAACAGAATACGCTCGTCGACACTAAATGGGTCAACTAGTCGTCCCAACTAGTTGCTGGCTTCCTCCCATTGTGGTGCCATTAAGTTTCCGTGCACTTTCAAGCATTTTTATTCCTCCACAGAACGTGGGAAACCTTTTTACATCACAAAATCTTGTGCAACCTTACAAGAGAATCCAATTAATCAATTAGAATATCATACTCAAATTACAGAGGAATTATGTGTCCTCTCTGCTGAAAACCGTTGAAACTTGTGATGCATTACATCAATTAAGAATCCTTCATTTCCAAATGGCACAAATGAGCGAAGCATGAGTCGCAGCATACGGTTCCCCTTAAAAGCCATCAGTGCTAATGGTTTTGTAACCTGGATAAACTTGATACGTGCTTTCTTTCTATGGCAAAAGCTAAACCCACGTCAGCGTCAGCGGTGTACTATTTCTGCTCATGTAGCCATGCCTCGTGCAGTGTTATATTTAATTGCACAAAATAAAGATGGCTTTTTACACAGTCCTCCTCGCGGATGATGTTTGGGGAGCAGATATGATCATGCTTTGCTATCACAGTACACGAAGTGCACTTAGGCCAATCAATAAGTAACGATTCATAACATGGGAAGTTATGAGAGCCGGAGATTAGTGGGAGCGGAAAGTTTCAATGTCTAGCAAAAGGCAGTTTTCCTCGTACGCCCATCCATCACACCTGGCTTCATCCCGGACTTGCCCACTTTGCCCTTTGGGGCTGCAGTGCGGCGTGTGGGAGGTAGGCTGGGGTGAGGCCTGCAGGGGACACCCCCCAGCCTTCCCCAGCTGCCCGCTCCCCTCACAGCCCCTTGTCTGTAGGTCATTTGTTATGATGGCCCTGCGATAACATAACCCTTCAATGCAAATACTCGTCTGTCCGCCGTGGCGACTTCGTGTCTTGTCCCGGTTCAGAGAGCAGAGCCCTTCTTTCGCTGGCCTCCTTATCTCCGTTAACACAAAATGCTGGGTTCTCTGTTCCCTCGGCAAATCTTGTTAGTACATAAGATGTGCGGTATTGATATGGACCTAAAATATAAGCCCATGCCACTGCTGTCTATACTAATTTTTTGTGTGTTAACCATGAATGCAAAAAAAAAAAAAAAAAAAAAAAGTTGGAAGAGAAAATAAGAGACTATGGAGGAGACTTAAAAATCAATATTAGGTCTAAATATTCCTCTTTTCCCCAATATTTTGTATTAACATGTTTATAATATATTGAGATTTTTTTCCCCCAAGCTACTGCCTCCATTCTCTAGAGTTTGCATTTGCTTTCAATCTCCAACAATCAAATAGCATGTTTCGCTTCAGCTAACATTTTAAACATGGAAACACCTGATTCAGCAAAGACTTTCCATAATTTGACTAAATGAAGACAATTGTACCGAAATAAAAATGCATTCGGCTTCTTAAGAGAACGTGCCTCTGGGTGGCTCAGTCAGTTAAGCGTCTGACGTCAGCTCAGGCCATGATCTCATACTCCGTGAGTTCGAGCCCCACATCTGGCTCTGAGCTGTCACCAGCCCCGCACTGGGCTCTGTGCTGACAGCTCAGAGCCTGGAGAGCCTGCTTTGGATTCTGTGCCTCCCTCTCTCTCTGCTCCTCCCCTGCTCATGTTCTGTCTCTCTCTGTCTCTGTCTCTCTCTCAAAAATAAACATTTAAGAGAGAGAGAGAGAGAACGTGATCAGTCGTGTCCATCAGGACGTCCTCCGGAGCAGCCAGAGGAGCCCGGCGTTGCCCAGGTGGGAGGAGCAGGTGCCGGGTGCAGGGGGAGGGAGAGGGGCGTGGGAGGCACCCGCCCCAGCACCGACCGGACCGCACTCAGGTGGGGCCCCGAGAACGCTGCCTACTCTGTCCGGTGCTTAGATGCACCTGTTCTGACCCCACGGCACCCACAGGCTTGAAACCTGTGTTCTGACTCGGCCGCGTGGAGACCCCGAAAGCAGAGCCGGACCTCGGCCGGGTCAGTGGGCCTTCACCGCCCCACCCCTCACCCTTTAAGACGGTGGTTTCCAAAGCCCGATCCTCAGGGGCTCCCCCGGGAACGTGTTGTAAACGCACCTGGCACCCCAGCACCGCGGGACCTGAAGCAGACCACCCTCGGAGCTGGGCAGGGGTTTCCGGGAGGAAGCGCTCAGGCCGTGGTGTGCTGGCAGGAGGCTCACCCCGACCGCGCTCAGCCAGCCTCCCAGGCCTCGGGCTCCACCGGCCGCGGGGGAATCAGAGTCCCTTCAGGAAGATCCGGCAGTGGTCCTTCATCAAAGTCCTGCCTCCCGCCATCCGCCCGTGATACCTGACCTCCCTGCCCCCCTTCGGCAAGATGGGGCAACACAACACACTTCATTTCTTGGTGTTTTATTTTGTTATATAACTTGTAAACACGGGCCTCCTTTTGTACCTTTGCCCCAGGCCCACAAAGGGCGGGGCCCGCCCCGGCGTTGGCCTCCTAGGCTCACCTCACGGCGCTTGGTCTGTCCCAAGGCTGCCTCAGAATCCACTGAATGTAACCTTTTGTCATGCTTTATTTAGGCCTTCGGACCACACATGCATCTTTATTGCAAGGCGGGCTGGGAGACTGTTGGCATTATTTAAAAGTCTGCACTACGGTGGAAAGCCAAGAGCCGAGCGACTGGATTATTAGTTTCATGTTTTTAGAACGCTGGCTGAGAATAATGAGCAGCTCGCATGTGATTCGGTGACATATTACTTGGTTCCCACCCCAGAGAGACTATTTTCTCGAATCTGTAATATGAGCCATTGTTGATAATCTAAACGCTCTTAGAGGCATTATTACAGTGAGTAATTTGAATCCACTTTCATCACCTGTGGTTTGTGGTCCCAACTAGTTACTTGTGCAGAGATGCAGAAATGATAACCTTGAGTTTGTGCCTTGGGGACAGGCTGGGTGACCCGGAAGGGCCATGGCTTTGGGCTCTAGGGCTAAGGAAGAGCTGCCGTACTTTTCTGACTCCCCTTTTGCTCCCTCATCTATAAAACACGCAGCTAAATGTGACAATGTGCGTGTCCACACATCTCTACAGACAGCTCCTGGTGTCCTCCCTGGTCCCCCCCCGTGCCCTTGTTCTCGCATCCAGGAAGATGGCCCCTCTGGCGACAGGGACATTTTCCTCAGCCTTGCAAACCTGCTCCACATTCCCAACCGTCTTAGGAGCTCTGGTCTTGAGGGCATTTAGTGCTGCGATTTAAACTGTGAGTAGCTCCATTCTACTTGAGAAGAAACCCAAACCCCCGGTGCTAGAGGTCCGGGCAGGTACGACCCCAAGAATTAAGTTTTGTAAGCCATTTGTCACACGGTGTGCGTAATTGGTGGACAGGGTTGTTTGCATTGCATTTTCCCACCAACATGGGGAGTACATAAGCGTCTAAGAGCTAACCGAGGGCACACAAAATGTTGGAGACACTTGATCGACTTGATTTTTTTGTTATTTTTTTTAATGTTCATTTATTTTTGAGAGAGAGAGAGAGAGAGACAAAGTACGAGCAGGGGAGGGGCAGAGAGACAGGGAGACACAGAATCCGAAGCAGGTTCCAGGCTCTGAGCTGTCAGCACAGAGCCTGATGTGGGACTTGAACCCACGAACCGTGAGATTGTGACCTGAGCTGAAGTCAGATGCTTAACTGACTGAGCCACCCAGGCGCCCCCAACTTGATTGTAAGTACCATGTGAATGACGTTTCCAAAGTACAGCTCAAATGTTTGTCTTTGTCCTCTAGACCAAGTACCAATAAAGCACCTCTAAATTTAAAACAATGGGTCTATTTATTAATCTGGAAGAAAGCACACCATTTACCCTGTGCTTCTAGAATATTTGGACACTCTGTAGTGTATTTATTTATTGTCACTTTTTCAGATTAAAAATTGGACTCCTTATTTTAAATTTAGAGGCACTTAACCTTGGAAACGATCCAGAAGTTGACAGAACTGGTTTTTTTCTAATGTAACTAAAACAGAGTACATGGATGAATTTATCGTGTTTCCCCTCATAGGCTACATCTTGGTTTTGTACCCTCCGGCCCTAGAGTAATGTTTTGCTCTCATGAAGAAGGCTTTTTTATTGTCTGCGCGTGCATGTTTCACCCATTAACTACCTGAAAACCAGGTTATTTCATATTTTACATATCTTTGAGAAATATCGTACATTTGTGGGAGAACGAATTCACTAGCTTAACGTGGTGGCCATCAGGATTATCGCACGTGGCTCTTCTCCGAAACAGGTGCTCAGCTAGCTCACCTTCTGTTCCCTGTAAGTTGCCACAAAACTATTTTCAGATTGCAATAAAGAGCATTCCAAAGTAGGTTATTTTCTGAGGTTGACAAGTCCTTTACTTGGTTTTCCTCTTAACCAGAAGTCCCACCAAAGTGGGCCCAGTCAGATTCTTACACTGTGCTTCTAATTAGAATTTAAGTTGCTTTTAATGTCAACTCTAAGGAACCACGGTGAGAATTCGTTGCTGCCTGAAGAAATAAAATGTAAGGGCGATGCCTGGACGGTCTGAGCCACAAGAGTTGTTGCCCTTAATTTCCAGCAAATGTGGGCACGGGGGGCATGGGGCCAGAGACAGTGTGATGTAGGACATCTCTGGATTACATGCCTTCTTGTCTCTCCCAGTGAAAATAACAACTTGCTTATCAAATAGATGACTTCACTCAGCTCTTTAATAATCTTTGTTAAAATTATCTTGTAGGAACACATGAGATACAGAATGTGAGATCTTCGTTCTTAAATGAGCTCTGCATCACTGTACGTGGATGTTCTTTCCCGACAAAGGGGCAAATGTACAATGAAACTTATTGATATTTGCCAAAAAAGTGTGAAACAAGATAAGGGGTTTCCTAAATCTAAAGCCTGAGAACTTGTCTACAGCTTGGCTGATTGGAAAAGCATTATTAAACTCTGGCATTGGTTTATCAAAAGTTTATTTCATACGCTAGAGCACAGGACCATTCAGGGATCTTGCAAATTTTGTAATTATAAGTGTTACAGTCTGAGAAAGTTGATGCTAATTAAAGAGTGTGTGTTTTTTTTTTTAATTTGTCAGTCTCCATGGTGGACAGCAGGTAGAGTGGGAAAAGCAAAGAATTTTTAAAATGACAGATCAGACTCCTGGCTACTGGTTGGCATGACCTTGGGCAAGGCATTAAGCTTCCTTAGCTCCAGTGTATACATCTATCAACCTGGGATTAAGGAGCAGACTTTCTGGGTGGATTAGAGATAATTACATGACTTCCCTAGCAAAATTTTGGCAGTCAATGATGGTTATTAATGATTATTTTGTAAGCAACGTATTAACATGTATTGAGGCCTCGGCATTTTCCGAAATAGTTGTATAATGCGAAGCAGTTATATCATACCATTCTGTAAAGTATAGAAATGAATAAATGTTTTACAAAAGCATCAAATTGCTAACAGTTTCAAAAGCTTAGGTTCAAATAATCCAAGTTAAATTTTGGCAAAAACGCAGTAACAAGGGATCTTGGAGGGAGGGGCTGAGCTGTCAAAGACGTGGAAGTCTGTCAAGGGAAGAGCTAAGCCAAGAAAGGAGCTGTTGTCTTTGAGGGTTCAGAGACACCCCATAACATGGTACCCAGAATACAATTCTTGGGGTTTGTGATTGGGGCCCTGCTGAGGGGCAGGATTCTCACGACCCTCAGGACCTCCGCCCCACAGAAGGGGCTGCGGCCATTTGGAAATCACAGATGGAAGAGTGGGCAGGGTGGGAGAAGGTACCAGAGGAGGTGACAGCCCTGGACAGTGCAGGTTAGGGATGCCTGTGAGGCGTCAGTAGACAGCAGGTATAATGACCCCAGAGGGACCAGGCTGAAGAAGAGGTGTGTGGGTAGGCAGCAAATAGATGGCCAGTTAGCCGATGCTCGTAGATGAGGAATCCTGGGAAAGTGTGAAGAATGAACACAAAGAAGAGACATAATCCAGAAATGCCATCTATGGAGCAGGAAATAGACCATGAAGCTGTGAGTGGAACAGAGAAGGGTGGACAGCAGGGAGAAGGAAGCCAGGAGAGAACACAGGTCTAGGGATTAGGGATCGTGCAAGGACATCACAGCTTAGATGGGAATGAGACAGCGTCTTGTCACTCAGACCCCAGGGGCATAGCTGGGACGCTTGAAGGGTGCGGTGGAGGGGGTCCAGGCCGGGCATGCCGCAGAGGGGGGCTGAGCGGGAGGCGAGCGAACAGCGTGGGCACATGCTTGGTCGGCCCTGGAGCGTAGGCACGTGGCCCAGGGGAGGCATAACTCTACCAGCAAATTATGTTTCTGTCGGTTCAAAACACAATCATCGCTGCCCAAAACAATTCCAAGCCCAATGCCATCTTTAATTTGTAAATATTCTCATGTTGTGTTCAGGGAATATAGACAATTGGATTTTTGGAGACCACTGTGTCCTTACATTGTTATTTCGGTGCTACGTAGAATTTTAAGACCTACCTGAATTAAATTGAAATGATGATTTAAAATATAACCATAATCTCACTAACTCAAATTGAAATAATGGCCTGCCATTTTCCAAAACACCACCTCATTTCATTTGGAATTAATTTTCTTAAATATGTCAAGTTAATTGAATGAGAGAAACATCACCGAAAAGAGACCTTCCTCACATTTGGGCCTTTATTTTCCAAATATAAAATTCATATATTTTCTCAACAATTCATTAGCTGGGGACCCCCTCCAGGGATGGGGAGTCTAGCCAGGAAATTAATTCCTAAATGAGAAGTTCCCGCCGAAGCCTCTCCCACACAACACACAGAGTTATCGAAGAAAGACCCCCTCCGATACGCGGCCGTAGTCAAGGAATGCACCAAAGTGTGAATATTTATAAAGCTCTCAAGAACAAGCAGCCAATCATCATTAGATCCTCTGGTATTCATTATAATAAAATTAATCTTGATTAATTCATTCATTATTAATCTTGCATTCAAATGCAATTCCATAGAAATTGCATTGTGATTTAGCAATTAATTTACACACCAAGATTGAGAAGCGTCTCCTTGGTCCTCGAAGGCACAGCTCTGCATTGTGTCAGAGAGTCAAAGGCAGGCTCGGGAGATCCATTTGTTTAAAAATATCCCAGGAAAAAGAACAAAAAAGGGAGATATCTAAGTTATAAACCCTGAAGCTGGGAGAAATCTTCCCTGCCTCACGCTGTACGCGCTGAAGAAACAGAAACGGTGCAGCCTCTGATAGGGAGGAAAACACGCACGTACTTCCAGTGTCCAAAAACAGTTTAGGTCTGCACGCTGTTTGATTGAATTTTGAAAGGCTCTCATTTCTATTCACCACCTAAATGAACTTTTAAAGAAACACGGCTGTGTGAGAGGTTCTGAAGGAGCAGACGCGGACCCATAGCATTATTCATTCAGGACTCAGCTTGTCCTCGGGATGGCCACCAAACACAGACGCGTTCCGCAAAAGCGCAGGGGGCCGGCGACGTCGTCGGGCCGGCCGTTCTCGGGCTGGCTTGCAAAGACCAGCTGTACCACCGAACCACCAGATGAGGCTCTAACACCCTCCTAGTTTTCACTCAACACTCTTCCCGCTGTTCAGACCCCCAGGCCCTTGGGCAGGTGATGGGATTAAGGGTTAATACCGTATTGAAGATGACCCAATGGACGGACGGTCGGTCGGGGAACTTTGGTTCTTGAAGACGTCTGTACATCTGCAAAAATGCTACGGTTTTCATTATGCCTCCCGACCTCCACGGGAAAGAAATGGGTAACAGAGCTGTTGCCGTCCCTTTATTCCGTCCAAGAGCTGCAGATGTATACATCCAAAAAGGTGCTGGCATCCTGTATTCATTCCGTCCAAACGAAGGGCAAAAAAAGAGCAAGCCAAGTTCTCAAACAGGACTTGGAACAGTTCCACGCTGAGGATGTTTACACAGGTTTCTTGATTGCATAGGAAACAAATGTTCCCATTTGATCTGATCAGCCCCACGCCATCTACCCGAGGCCGCGGTGGAAGGGAACGAGCGCTTGTGCCGACCCGTGAAACGTACAGACGAGTTTCCAAGTCAAATGGAAAATGAGCTAAAGCTTCAGCTCCAGGTAGGGAATCGGCCGCCTCAGGACGTGGCCGTTGCTCTGGACTGCGTGGACCTGGCTGCAGGGCCGACCGTCGGTCCCCGAGGAAGGAAGGGTCTGTCCACAGCAGCAGCCTGGTGCCACCGTCCTGGGCCCGGGCAGGAGCTCAGCCCCTGCAGCTGCTCTCTGCAAACATGCTCTCACAGGCCAGTTTGGAAGGATGCAGACAGAGGAGAATTAACCCCACGCGTGGCAGCAAGGGCAGGAACGTGCTGCAAAGAGAAGCAGGAGAGGAACACATCGTGCTGGCGTCTAGGACACACATTTAGGTAGAACAGCCCGGTGACCGAAGGCAGAGGGGATCAGCCTGGAGTCCCCCCACGCAGGCTTCAGGCTCTGCTCAAGTGTGTGAGGGTTTCGTGCCCTAAGAACAATCTCGTGAGCGTTTCCTGAGCATCTCATCTCAAACAGGCATTTGTGCCACGCGGGGAGGAGCACAATTACACACGATCCAGTGTCCACAAAACATTAAACAGGGTCCAACTGTATTCCTTTTGTTCTGCTCTTCAGAAAATGTTTATTTTTGAGAGAGACAGAGAGCAAGAAGGGTGCAGAGAGAGAAGGAGACGCAGAATCGGAAGCAGGCTCCGGGCTCCGAGCCGTCAGCACAGAGCCTGACGCGGGGCTTCAACCCACGAGCCGTGAGATCGTGACCTGAACCGAAGTCGGACGCTCCACTGACTGAGCCCCCAGGCGCTCCTGTTTTCTGCTGTTTATTGTGTCTCTTTTCAAATTCTCTCGGGACCAGATGCAGCCATTTATTATTATCCTTTAAATGGTGACATCATCACTCAGCCATAATAAACCATTAAAACCTTTCAAATCACATACACTCCTGTACACCACATGCACGCGCACGTGCATGTACGTGCACACGTGTTGGAGAGACCTCAGAGGGAGGGCTGGGCCTGGGGAGTCTGAGGGTCGCGTCTCCTCCAGACACAGGAGGGCAGGTGCTCTCAGCGCCCGTGGCCCTCCCTCTCATCTCTGGAGTGAGCCCATGGTCATCCACCCTGCAGGGTCAGGGCTGGTCTCCGATGGGAGTGCAATGGAGGACAGATGTCATCGGCCGTCCCCACACTCGTCTGTGCCCGTCTCCTCATTGTTCATTTGTGCAAGAGATTGTAGAAGAGGGGCCCCCATTTTCATTGGCTGCAGAGACGTAGACAGTCACTTGGACACAGAACAGCGTTGATTCTGGTAGACGGAGTGCGGGTGGTGGGGACAAGGTCAGCGGCAAGGCTGGAGACCGGGTAGGGATGGTGGCCCTTAGGAGGGAGGGAATTGCCAGGAGGCAGGGAGCGTCGGGGTCGGGTGGCTCGGCCTGGCCTGGAGCAGCCCTCACCCTAGCCGCAGGAGCTCCGGGTGGGAAGCTGATTTTCGTCCTTCGTGCCTCCTCTCTGCAGCAGGGAGAGCCCCAGGGGAGCCCCGCTGCCCGTGGGAACAGCCATCCTCCGCGTGTGTCGGGCTCGGGAGACAGCAGCCACTCTCCTCCCGACCCGTCTGAAAGTGTCTACAGCAGCGGGAAGGGACCACCATTTTCACTCAGACTGACCCCAGAAGGCAGAGGCGACGTGCCATGGAGAGAACATCAGCCGGGAAGGGGCAGATCTCCCCTGTTATCACTCAGGAGTGCTGGCCGATACTCAGTTTCCCTCTCTGCTAAGTGGGGACAACAGCGACACCTACGCAAGGGGCTCTGCGGGTACAGGGTGAAATGAATCTGCAAAGCACTTGCAGGGCTCGGGACGGCGTCTTGGTTACATCCCTCCTTCCGTGTGCTCTGTCCCGGCCGGTCCCTCTTGACCGGACGTGTTCACCCGTCAGGGGCCGCCGATGGCTACAGCGACGGCTGCCTCCAGGAGACATCCGTCGTCAGGACTCACGCACCAAGTCGCTTACTCAGGAGCCAGAACCAGGATTGGAATTCATACCAGGGTCAAAATCACCCCTCCGTCCGTCATGGTTTCTGCTGCCAGCCCAGCCTGGGGAGCAGCCCCAATGAAAACCAAGACTTCTGTCCACAACGCGTCCAAGAAGGCGACCGTCACAGTAAACAAAGCATCTGACAGCAGGGGAGAGGGAGCGGGGCATCAGACCGGAGGCTGCATATGACATAAACTCTGAATTAGTGAGCTCTCACTAGGCTATGCCACGTAAACAAAAATCCCCACATCAGTGACACGCAACTGCACACATTTCCGTCTCACTCGGGCTCCCCACTGGCTGTGGGTTGGCTGAGGCTCTGTGGCTTTGCTTCCTGTGTCCTTTCATCTTAGGGTTCGGGATCAGAGAGCACAGCCTTTCTTTCTACCTTGAATCAAACAATTTTTAGGACACAGACTTCGCCTCTTTTGAGAATACAATCCAGTGTTTTTTCAGTAAATCTACCGTCGTGCGTTAGGGCACTTTCCCGACACGCATGTGGTCCGTAGGCCTGTTTGCAGCCGTCTCTGTTCTTATTACATTGGTAGATTACTTTCTGCCACCGTCCAGGGTCCCTCCCTGGACGTTTCCTGTAAGTGGAATCATACAAGACGCGATCGTTTGTGTCTGGCTCCTTTCACCCAGGACAACATTTCCCAGGTTCTTCCACACGGTGGCTTGTGATCGTACTTCACTCCTGCTCACGGCCGGATGATATTCCATTGTGCGGTTACACAGCATTTTGCTTACGTGTTCATCTGTTCGTGGACATTTGGGTGGCTTCCTCCTGCGGGTACCGTGAATAGTGCGGACGTGAACGTCCGCACACAAGCCTTCATACAGACATGTTCGTTTTCCTTGGGCAGGACTGGCGTTGTTGGCCCTTATGAGTTACTTTCCAAGAAATGGCCACGCTGCTTTCCAAAATAGTTGTAGCATTATACACTCCCACGGGTCACGTGTGGGAGTTCCCATCTCTCCACACCTTCACCAGGATTGCATGTTGTCTGTGTTTGTTTTTTTGTTTTGTTTTGTTCTAGGATAGCCATTTCTGGGGATGCAAGACAGAAAAGGGCAATGTTCAACGGAAGCAACGACTCTCAACGTTGCTGGCCTGATATGGCATGCATAATGTTTCACATGTAGACAGCCCTGCACGCACACACAGTACGTTCCATACACAGATACATACATATGTGCACACAGGTCACGTTTCACACAGACACAATCACATGTCATTGACCAGCGTAAATCTCACGGCCAAGCCCAACCTCAGTGGGATGGGGACGTGTGGGACCCCCTAAGCAGACAGCCTGGGTTACACAAGAATAAGTGAGGTGCACATAATCCTCTCACAGAGATGGGGAGCGAACAGTTGTGAAAAATAAGAGAACCTGACACAGTCCCTGAAGCGTTGTTGCCTAAGGTGGGCACTGAACCATTCTGGAAGAGCACGGTCCTGAACGCAAGGCAGGAGCACTGACGCTAGAATCTGCCAGAAGACGTATAATAAGTATTTACAAATGTGTTTATTGAGATGCACTAGAGAGTAGAGTGTTTCACAATTGAGAATGTTTGAGAAATGCTAACCACCATATTCTCCTGGAGAAGTCACGCGTACTTTTAAATATTAAACACTCTGCATAGCCTGCTGGTGAAAAAACCTGTTTACCTTTGAGCCGGAATCTCTAGCTCTCCTTGGTCGTGGAGTATTTTGTCCACACACACACTTGCTGCACTTGCTGTCCCTGTCCGGGAATGGAGTCGGCTGCCGGATCGCAAGTTCACGGAACCTACCGGCCAGGGGACAGGATTCCCTTTCACCTCTGTTTTTTACATTTTTTTTTCAGTTTTTATTTATTTTTGAGACAGAGAGAGACAGAGCGTGAGCGGGGGAGGGTCAGAGAGAGAGGGAGAGACAGAATCGGAAGCAGGCTCCAGGCTCCGAGCGGTCAGCACAGAGCCCGACATGGGGCTCGAAGCCACAAACTGCGAGACCATGACCTGAGCCGAAGTCAGAAGCTTAACCGACTGAGCCACCCAGGCGTCCCAACACCTCTGTTTAAACTCCAAGCTGTGTCTTTTGGGGGGAATTCTTAGAGGCCATACTCAGAGGTAAGCCTCACCCTAAGGCAAGCAAGATATAATTCCAATGTGCTATGAGCCATCCGAAGGCGAGCTCTCCTTGGGTTTTTAAAACCATATAATGCAGGGGCGCCTGGGCGGCTCAGTCGGTTGAGCGTCCGACTTCAGCTCAGGTCATGATCTCGCGGTCTGTGAGTTTGAGCCCCTCGTCGGGCTCTGTGCCGACAGCTCGGGGCCTGGATCCTGCTTCCGATTCTGTGTCTCCCTCTCTCTCTGCCCCTCCCCTGCTTACACTCTGTCTCTCTCTCAAAAACAAATAAAGATTAAACAAATTTTTCAAATAAAAAAAATAAATAAAACCATGTAATGCCAGTGTTCCGATATGTAAACAGGAAAATCTATTTTCCAGTTTATATTTTCTTCTCGAATCCCTGCCTTCTCCGAAAGAAGGAGATATTCTTGTGGCGGGGTGGAGGGAAGCAAGCAAACAGATTAAAAAAGGCAGAGGGTAGGACAACTTCGCTGAATTCAGATAACAGCAAAATCTTTCTCAAGGGCACCTGCCATAGCACATCTGGGCTCTCAGGAAAGCCACCCTATCGACACACGGGACTGCAGAGGATCCACAGGAAAACCCTCCAAGTATTGGCTGCTTTTGTAATTAGAAGCAGAAAGTATCAGGCATTGGTTCAGATGGACAGGTAGAGGATATACGACGCAGAGGCGTATAAAGGTTACTGTCGGGGCCTCAGAGTCTGGCCAAGCGGGCCCCCCGTCCACAAGGAATCCCGTCACAGGAGTGCAGTCGGGGCACGGGGGAGAAAGGCACTTTTCCTTTTTTATTGTAAGAATAAACAGAGTCACTCACAGGCCTGTGCTGGCTGCGAGATATTAAATCTGCTTAATTGACGGGTGCCTGTAACGCGGGGCTGTCTGCTGGAGTATTAGGGGGACACTTTGGGGGAGGTTATTTAAAGAACAATTTTTATTGTTATGTTGTTTTAGGGACGGCCTGCCATAAGAGAAGTCTTGTCATTTTCTGTCATAACAGATTGGCCCAACGCAGACGTAAAAACGTGATGTATTGGGCCATTATCAAGTGTAATCTTTACATGATATCACCCCTTTCCTCTCGTCCCCTGACACTCGGATTAGTTAAGTTGCAGATTATTCCTAAACTTCTTGCATCAAGGCAATGAGAGGAAATCAAGGGCCTAGTGTATTTTTCTCTTTGAAAAAAAGAAAGAAAGAAAAGCTTTTCTTAAATGTTTTTATTGTTTGTTTATTATTTTTGAGAGAGACAGTTCATGAGCAGGGGAGGGGCAGAGGTTAGAGGGAGTCAGACTCAGAAGCGGGCTCCAGGCGCCGAGCTGTCAGCACAGAGCTTGATGGGGAGCTCGATCCCACGACCCTGGGATCATAACCTGAGCTGAAATCAAGAGTCGGACACTCAACCGACTGAGCCACCCAGGTGGCCTTCTCCTGCTTTATTTTCAATGCCCACCATCACCCAACAACCTTCGCTGAGACCCATTTTAAGTCTCTGAGGTTAAGTTTTGTTATCTCTGCCAAGAGCTCTCCTGCTCCCTATCCCTTTGCGTCACTTACTCGTGGCCCCCAGACCCCGGCGCCTGGACCTCCCTGGTGCCCGGTCATCAGGAGTGGAGGTGGTAGCCCGGCACCTCCCGTGAGGTTTCACCAGGTTTAAGTCCCACTGGGGCGGGAAACGTCTGTCCCCGTGCCCATCACAGAGCCTTGAAGGGGACGCAGAAGAACAACTCAACTTGGATGGACAAGGTTGGCTTTCAGGATCTAGCTGAGGGAACCCTGGGGGGAGGAAGGCTCCCGGGGACCCAGCGCCCCGGGCACACAAGTCAGCCACCATGAGGGGCAGCCTCCTGCCTCCTTGCTCATCCCCCCGCCACCCCCACTCACTGTGCGTGTCCTCACCCAAACCTACAGCCCCCCCCCCCCGCCCCCGCTCCTGGAGCAAATTAGGATCCCACAACTGCAGCCCCCGTGGTTGGCGGGGCCATGCGGCAAGCACGTGGGTGGGTTTGGGGACACATCTCAGTTCCCGCTCGAGAGCAGAACTGCCCGGGAAGGAAGACCCTTGTCTCCTTCTTTCGTGCATGTACGGCTGACACCCCCTGTGACCCCCCTGCTCCAGGAACAGTGGCTGTACCCCGCGTGACTGTGATGAGCTGAGCTGCTGGCAGTCTGAGCAAGGCCAAGTCGCTCTCTGCACTTTTCCAACACAGATCGTGGGGACCTTTTGCCACCACTGCAGAGGCCACCCGTGCTGTCCGGCAGATGAAGGCACGGCCGCTCCCACCCCAGGTGAGGCACCGTCCCAAGTTGACTCTGTCCCACTCTGTTGTGTCCTGGGGTCCTTGATGCCTGTGCCCCACGCCTAGTGTGGCCGGGTTATCACCAGGACCCCCACGCCCGGCCCGGTGTCTCCAATAGAGGGTGACCTCTCTCCTGCAGCCATCGACCCCTTTCCTTCGTCCATCTTTATGCATGGATAGCCGAGATTTTATTTATAAACAAAACAGGGGCGCCTGGGGGTGGGGGCGCAGTTGGTTAAGTGTCTGCCTTTGGCTCAGGTCACGATCTCTCGGTGTGTGGGTTCGAGCCCTGCATCAGGCTCTGTGCTGACAGCTCGGGGCCTGGAGCCTGTTTCGGATTCTGTGTCTCCCTCTCTCTCTGCTCTTCCCCCACTCATGCTCTGTCTCTCTCTCTCTGTGTCTCTCTGTGTCTCTCTCAAAAAATAAATAAACATTGAAAAACATATTTAAAAAAAACAACAAACAGACAACTGTACTAACCCTATAGAAGTGAAGAAATGAGAAATCTCAAGATGGGAGGAAAGTTAAGCCTTGTCCCAAGGCAGATGTCGACGCCTAGGAGCAGTTTAGACCCAAAGAACACTCATCACAGTGGCAAATAAGACATACAGCCTTGTCATTTACCTGGGCAGGAGGATGTGTTGGGGTGGTGATACTCAAACTCATTTTTAGAGAAAAAGTTTGAACTCCCGAGAAGGAAATAGGAGACAGACCTACACACACGGAAGAACAGTGTTCACTGGGGGGTGTGGAGCCAGATGACACAACTGCTCCCCCAAGCGCCACAGTGCCCCCCCCCCTTGCACTCTACACCTCCAGCTGCACAGAACAACTCTCTTCTCACAAACAGAGAACGCCCAGGGGGACGCAAGCCAAGAGGCACGTTTGTGCCCCTGCGCCTCACGTCATGTTACGATGTCCACCCCTGCTTCCTTCACCCCATTCTCCCACCTCTAACCTTCCCGCTGCCTGTCCTACGTTCACCCACTCAACGCTCGGGAAATTCCCAGTTTCTCTGGGAATTCTCTTTCCTGCAAACCTCTGGCACTTTATTTAGAAGACTTTTGCCATTGGCCACAGTATCCCCGCTATCGTGAGCGATCGTGGATAACAGGATGTGAGCTCGGAAGGTTTGACCAACCGAGCCTGTGCAAAGTGAGATTCCGGAATGGAGGAAAAAGAAGTTTTCACCAAACTACAGGAAACTGTTTCATGGCTCTTGAAACTCACCACCTGTTGGAGTGTAGAAAGCCGATTCCTAGTAGAGTTGGAAAAGGAGGGTTTTGTGACAAAGAAAGAAATGAACAAAAACCCTTTCTTTGGGGGAAGAGTGTGTTTGGGAAGGGCCGCCCCCATACTTTACAGACATCGTGGGGACACCAGCCCCTCTCAGGGTGTGGGGACTGCCCCTCTCAGTGTCACGTCAGCAAAGTCTTCCTGCAGCCTGTTGGCCTCTTCCACTCACCTTCGGGGGTCAGTGATCAACACCACATACAGACCTGGGAACTGCAGCGGTGTAGACACGAGGCTGGCTCCCTCCCCGGCCTGAGAACAGGGGCACGGCCTGAAGCCAGCCCTCTCTGGTCAAGACAGAAGTTTTGTTCAATGTCAGGGACGATTCAACTGTGTTTGTAACACAGACCATACACCATCGTATTCCCTAAAAAGTATCCAAAAACCCGTGGGATTTGCCGTTTTCCTCTAGTAACGGGAAAACCGTCCCCATTTCCTATATTTCGAAAGCCTGATGTGAGACCAGCTGGCTTGCATCTCAGGGATATACACCTGGTCACCTTGGTTAACAGGCCGCGTCTCCAAGGGCTCCCTGGGGACTCAGTGGCCCAAATGCATCCGTGCAGGCTCAGCCAGCACCCGGAGCGTTCGAAGGCCTACAAAAAGGCCTGGTGGTTTTTAATGTTCCGATGAAAGCTCTTTCCAGCACCACTCAGGCCGTTTTTTCAGAGTCAGTCACTTTTCAAGTAAATCAAGGAGGACCCGTAGGTCACTGAGGGCAGCGTTCAGGGTTCTAATTCAATATTAACTTACTTCTTGTTGAAGGGCTTGATTTCACTGTTCTGGGCAGAGAAGGAGTAAGGGCGGCCATCTTGTCATAAAATCATAAACCAGTGCCGACAGCAGAGGGCACGTGACACGCGGTCAAGGGGACACGGCTGCCTTTGAGATGCTCAGGACCTCTATCTGCCCGTTTTCCTGTTGGGAGATGAAACGCGGCTGCGCTTTTCACACACAGAGGGCCTCCAACCCATGATGCACGTCAGGCCGGCTGGAGGGCCAGGCCAGGCCAGGGATGCTGTGCACGTGCGTGTGCGGACTACCTGTACGTGCACACACCTGTAGCATGCACACGTGGAGAATACAGGTACACACGTGGCTATACGCGGCGGGTTGTGTCGATCCACGTGTCTCTGGCGGTGAAGACAAAGTCAGCCTCCACTGCAAATTGTGGGCTGGATTTCCGCCTCCTGAAACCAAGCTCTCTCTCCATGCGGCCGTGAACCCGGAGACAGCGCACAGCTTAAATTGTGTTCTGAAACAAAAACACCCTCTCGGCAAGCGCGGCGTCCTTAGGAGTGTGCGGCCTCACCCCGTAGCCAATCTGGAGGGCCTTGCTCACACGAGTGTACTTCAGACAGAATGACAGAACTACACTGCCACTCCAGTTAATGGATTTATCAAATACCTTATTTCATGCTTTCTGCTTTTGATTTATGAATTTTGATCCCGGAGACAAGGACCCTGTGAGTATTGATTGTGGGAAATGTCAGACTAACAGAAGTTAATTTCACTTGTGCATGTGGAAGTCTCTGATTCTCTGACAGTGCTGTCTGTGGAGGATCAGCTGTCAGGCGCTCGGTGACACCGTCCTGTCACCACGCGCTGTCACCACGGGCAGGCGCCCCATCCAGCAGCCCCGAGCCGCACCGTGTTAGGGGTGGAGGTGACACCACTATGTATCTGGAGCGGGTGCACCGTGAGCCTCCGGCTGTGGGTGGAGAGGAAGTGGTTAGACCCCCGGGGATGCCGCGCGGGGAGGGGGGAGGCGGGCGGGGTGTCCTGGCCTTTGAGACGGCACGCTTTTGATTGCAATATGCTTCACAGGATAATGGAATGTCATTCTGCCAGCTCTCGGGCTGGTTAGGGACAGTTTATTTATTGATTGACTTTCTTTGTAAATTATCAATCTTTCTTATACCCCAGTCCCGAGTCATTACTTATGCAGTAATATACTAATGTGGCATCGTGAGGCAGTCACGTCCGCAAGCTGGGCCTCGTGGGCCTCAGACGTTGTGTGGTGAGCGGTGAAACGGTTTCCTTCGCGGTAGACACAAGACTTCATGCAGGTTACGTTGTAAGACAATGACATCTCAGCTGCAGTTCATAGCGCATCACACGCTTAAATTAACACATAGACGTCGGTGCCGGCGATTCTGCGTTAATGGAATGAGCATTTCCTTCTCAAGTTGCACAAAGACAAAGGAAAAACAAAAGCGAAGTATGTATAACAGACACGGTATTGTTTTCCATTGCCATGATGGTAAGGCTAATTCAATCTTAATCGCACTATAAGCTTTCAGTCGATAGCTTTTTATTCTTGCAAAAAAGTATCTAAATTCAAAGGTCGAATATTATACAGTGCGACTGAGGCATTCAAAGACACCAGCCCCCTATACGCTTGTTGGATATCGATGTTTCGAGGACAGTTTATTTTTTAGAGAAGTCTTAGGTTCACAGAAAAATTGAGAGGAAGATACAGCTTTCCCATATGCACCCTGAGCCCCACCCCCACCCCCGTGCACAGCCTTGCCCACTATCAACATTCCCACCACGCTGGTGCATGTGTTATAATCGGTGAACGTACACGGATGCCCCGCGATCACCCTGAGTCCTCTGTGTTGTGCACTCTGTGGGTCTGGGCAAATGTGTAATGACGTGCATTCACCCTTACGGTATCATTCCGAGTAGTTTCGCTGCCCTAGAAATCCTCTGTGCTATGCCTATCACCTCTGCCTCCCCCCAACCCCCAACACCTGCTGATCTTTTTATTTTCTCCATAGCTTTGCATGTTCTAGAATGTCCTATAGTTGAAATCATATAGTCTAAAGCCTTTCCAGGCTGGCTTCTTCCACTTGGTGATGGCATTTGGGTTTCCTCTGTGTCTTTTCATGGCTTGATAGCTCATTTCTTTTTAGTGCTGAGTAACATTCAATTGTCTAGACTTGCTGCCGTTTATTTATCCACCAGCCCCCTGGAGAACACCTTGGTTGCTTCTAAACTTCGGAAACTATGAATAACGCTTCTCTAAGCACCCGGGTACGAATCTTTGTATGGAAATACATTTTCAAATCATTTGGATAGATACCAAGGAACAGAACTGCTGGCTCACACGGTAAGAGTACATTTCGTTTTACAAGAAATTGCCACAGTATCTTTCAAAGCGGCTGCACCATTTCGCACTCCCAAGAGCAGCAAATTAGAGTTCTCGCTGCTTCGCATCCTCACCAGCATTCGGTATTGTCGCTAGATTTTACATGAGATGATACTGACTGCAGACAAAGACAGTTTTACTGCCTCGTTCTTAATCTGGATGCCCTTCATCTACTTCTCTTGAATTATTACACTGGAGAGAACGCCTAGTGGGATGTTGAATATAAGTGATGTTCCTGATCGCACCAGGAAGGTATTCGGTCTTTCATTATTTAGTGTTAGGTTACCCGAAAGTTTTCATTAATGCCCTTTATCAAGCCAGAGAAGTTTGCTTCTATTCCTAGTTGGCTGAGAGTGTTTGTCAAGTATGGATGTCGGATTTTGTCAAATGATTTTTCTCTGTGTGGATAATAATATACATTTCTCCTTTTAGTTTTTATTTGATTGATTTTCAAATGTTAAATCAACTTTGCATTTGGAGATCAACCTCACTGTATCCTGATATGTTGTTTTGGGGTTGAATTTGCTAAAACTTTGTTTCAAATGTTTGTACGAGTGCTCATAAGGGAGACCGGTTTGTCAATTTTTTATAATACCTTTTCCTGGTTTTGAAATCAGAATAAAACTGGCTTTAAAGACTTAGTTGAGAAGTATTCTCTTTTCTTCAATATAATGGAAGAGCTTGTACAGAAGTGGTTTTCATTTTTCCTTAAACATTTTCTCGAAATTCACCAGTGAAGCCATCTGAGCCTGTAGTTTTGTGGGAAAGTCTATTTTTTTTTTTTTTTGCAACAAATTCAATCACTTTAATGAGCATGGGGCTCTTAAGGTGTCCTGTTTCTTCTTAAGTGAGTTTTAGTGACATGTGTCTCTCATGAAATTGCCTACCTTGGTTGTCCTCTAGATTTTAAAATTTGTTGGCGTGAAGTTATTCATTTTTTAAATATAATTCTTTTAATATCTGTAGAAACTGGTGATGTCAACTCTCTCATTCATGATATTGGTGAATTGTCTCTTTTGTTTTTTTCTTGATCGCTCTGTCTACAGGTTTATCAATTTGATCGATCTTCTCAAAAAACCTGTTTTTGGTTTCACTGATTTTCTCTATTGTATTCCTGTTTTCTATTCTATTGATGTCAGCTCTAATCTTTATTATTTCTTGTCTTCTGCTTGCTTTGAGTTTAACTGTCTCTTCCTCCTCTACTGTGTTGAGACAGAAGCTGAGGCCAGTGAGTGGAGACCATTGTTTGTTTCCAGTATATGCGTGCGAGGCTGCATATTGCAGCTTAAATACTGATACAGCACCAGCTAGCACGTCCCGCTTCCATTTTGATTTCTTCTTTGACCCATAGGCTTTCCAAGAAATGTCTCATTCACTTTCAGATAGTTGGGAACTCTCCAGACTTCTCTCTGCTATTGGTTTCTAATTCAATTCCATTGTTGCCAGAGCACTGCCTTGTATGACTTGAATCCTTTCAAATGCGTTCGGACTTTTTTTATGGCCCAGCACAGAGTCTTTCCCGACCAATTCTCTGTGTGCACTTGAGCAGAATGTGTGTTCGCTGTTGTTGGTGGAATGTTCTGTTAATAATCATGAGGTCAAGTTGGCCAATAGCTTGGCTCAATTTCTCTATATCCCTCTTGATTTTCTGTCCAATCCTTCTGGAAGCTACTGACACGGGGTAGGGAAGTCTGTAACAGTCACTGTAATGTGTCTATTTCCCCTGCAGTACGGTGAGATTTTGCTTCGTGTGTCTCGAAGCTACGTTGTTAGGTTTATAAATGTTTGGAATTGTTATGTCCTCCGGTTCAACTGGGCCGTTGTCATTAGGAAATGAACTTCTTTTCTGGGAAGATCTTTTTCTCTGAAATCTACTGCATATTTACGTATTGACACCAACTTTCTACGTGATTTTCCATCCTTTTATTTTCAATCTGCTTGTGCCTTTAAATGTAATGTGTGTGTGGAGGGGGTGGGGGCTTTCTATCCAATTGGGGAGTCTCTGTCTTTTAATTATGTTATTTAGGCCGATCCCGTTTCTCCGGGTTATCGGTCTTGTCGAGGTTTCTCTTACCATGCTTTTTGCTCTCCCAGGCCCCCGCCGGTCTTTGTTCTTTTAATTCTTTATCTGGTTTCCTATGGCCAAATGAGTATGTTTTATGATTTTATTTTATTTTCTGGATTTATGAGCTGTAACTCTTTGTTCTGTTAGTTTAGTGGTTGTTTTAGGCTGTATCATACATGTGGTAGGCAGAATGAGGGTGTCCCAAAGATGCCCCTATGGATATATTATGATACATAGCAAAGCAGAATTAAGGTTGTAGATGGGACTAAGTTTGCTCATCAGCTAACCTAAAGATAGGGAGATTGTTCTGGATTGTCCTCCAGCCTCATGTAATCACAAGTCCTTAAATGTGGAAGGGGAAAGGAAGCAGAGGGTCAGGGTTAGAGCAACAGTTAGAAAGACTGACCTGGTTGTTCCTCGCTTTGAAGTTGGGAGGGGGCTGTGAGACAGAAAGTGTGGGCAGCTTTTAGGAGCTGGGGGGGGGGGGCGGGAAAATGCATTCAACCCTGGAGTCTGTGTGCAGAATGCAGCTCTAGTGACACCGTGATCTCAGTGCAATGAATCCATTTCAGAATCACGACTTCCCAGAATGTTGTCTCCTTAGAGCACAACTGACGATATAACCGAGTATAAACAAATCCAAGCCTGGTATAAGCTTCGTAACGGTTAGTACAACTCTGTCTTATACAAATCATCATGACGTCCTGGCTGGTGTATTCATGTATTAATGAGACTGTGGCTGCACTCTCATACGGGGAGACATTTAATGGAGAATAAAAGTGAGAAAGTGTTTCGTCACCCTGCAATGGACGAGACAATGGGCTCCAGTCTGGTTTGGTTCGGAAACTGTTCTCTGACTTTGCCCAGACTCCCAGAAACGGCAGCCCCAGCCCCAGCCCCAGAGTTAAGTCAAGTCTGTTTGTTCAGTCACAAAGGCCACATATCTTTCTGCAGATTCAGTAGACTTAAGTGTGGATTTGAGACTCAATTCTGGTTCATTGGTCAATAAAAGGCATTTGTGAAAAGTGCTCTGAGAAATATTTTCCATTTTGATGAAAAAAGCATAGGAGAAGGAGTCATTTCTGTTACCGCTGCATGATTTTGTAAAGATATGAAGCCTGCTGTTCCTAAGGCTCCTTGACCATGAGGAGATCCAAGCCCAAGTGCAGTGAGGACCAGTGAGCCAAAAGACGGGAGAAGTGAGCACAAGACTTTTTGAAGCCCTGACTAAATCAACACCAGCACCACCCATCTCCAGACGCCTCGCCGGAGGCATGAGGAATCATTTAGTATTTGAGCCACTTGAAATATTTTCTACTGGTTTCTCAATAATATACCAGTGACGATGCTGCGTTGTAACTTACCAAGAAATGCATGAGAAACCAAACTGTGTGTGCGTGTGTGTGTGTGTGTGTGTGTGTGTGTGCACATTTCCTCTGTGCCTTGAGATCAATGTTAAGGTAGAAACATAAGTGTTACGAGCTCCTCTAGCTGACTAGTAAGCTGGTGCCCATGGGCTGTCAGGCAGTTCACTCAAACGCTCTGGGCCTCAGTTTCCTCACATTGACTTATTATACAGGGTCCTGTAATGATCTGCTCAAAGTTGTAAGCCATTTAGTAAGTGCAAAGTAAAACATAAATTCTAAACAACAGCACAATCAATCCCTTCCTGCTTAAAGCCATTAGAGGTGCTGGCAAATGTAAGCAGGTATAAGGCTTTGGGCTTTTCAATGTTTCTTTTTTCTTGGGGGGTCGTGCATCAATTTTCAAAGGCCTTTTGGGGTGTCACTAAATTTCATAAACGTATCACTCTGCAGTTTCCTAACCATCTTCTTTTAGAAATGGCAAAGGGCCTCTGGGTGGCTCAGCCATTACGCGTCTGACTCACAGTGTGTGAGTTCAAGCCCTATGTCGAGCTTTGCACTGACAGCATAAAGCCTGCTTGGGATTCTCTTTCCCCCTCTCTCTTTACTCCCCCCCGCCACTTGCTCTCTCTCTCTCTCAAAAATAAATAAACTTAAAAAAAAGAAATGGCAAAAGTACAGAATTTAAAAGAAATCGCAGCCTTTCTGAAATAGATTTGGCTACCTGTCCTTCCCATTAATGTACCAAATACTTTATCGTTGATGTGCACCTGCACGGTCGATAAGGTACCTTACAGGATTTTCAGTCAAAACTTGTATCAAGGTGACTATGAGAGAGGTCTTCTGTGGGCACAGAATGGAGTAGGCAGTCCAAAAAATCTTGTGTGGCCACACATCAGTTACAGCACAAGAGAGTTCTAGAAGTTTTCCTTAAGTAACCAGAGGACACAGTTCCTTCATTTCCAGTAACCAGATGACAGAATTCCTTTACCTCAAGCCTTTTCTTAGGAGCCGCAAAACAAAGCTGGCACATCTCGCTAGAGCCGTGAGCATCCACGGGGGTCCCTCTACCACTGTCCCCCCTTCCTAGAGTTCTGTCCGCGAGCCCTGTGGTCCAGGAAGGCCTTCTCCACTGCCTGTGCCAAAGCTGTCTCCTGTCGTAAGCTGTCCCTCTTACCACTCTAACTGGTTTAAAGGTATTCGTAAAACCTAAGCCTAAATTATCGTCAAACTGTTTGCTAGACATAGCAGGAACTGGTCTCTCCTGTTGGACGTAAATGAAGCTTGTGGACGTAAATGAAGCCTTGCAACTACAAAGGCCGGCAGCCTGGAGGTAAGTGGTCACCTTGGGGAGAGGAGACAGAAGGAGAGGTCGCCATCCCCCCTGGACTTCTCATTGACATAAGCCAATAAAGCCCACCGCTCCTTTGTTACTCTGGTACTTTTAAAGGGCTTACTTTTTGTTGATTTAAGTGACACTTTAAGAGCATAGAGGAACACCTTGGAAACACAGAACAATTGCTATCTCTTGAGAGCTAATAATGTAAATCACTTGAGTAGATGAAGAATAAGATAAAGATCTTTAGAAATTTTTTAAGGTTGATTCATTTTTGAGAGGCAGAGAGAGACAGAGCGCGAGTGGGGCGGGGCAGAGAGAGAGGGAGACACAGAATCTGAAACAGGCTCCAGGCTCTGAGCTGTCGGCACAGAGCCCGACGTGAGGCTTGCACTCACGAACTGTGAGATCGTGACCTGAGCCAAGGTCCAACGCTCAACCGACTGAGCCACCCGGGCGCACCAAGAATAATATAAAATCTTAACAATGGGTGTTCAGTATGTTGCAGAAATCACAACTGTACGTGTGCTAGGCCACAGCTACATGAAATGCTAGATGAGGCAGAAATTCAAGCCTGTGTGGCCTCCACCTCCTTTCCTGGCAGGACCTTTCCACTCCCCATGGCCATCCTCCCTTGGCCAACCCCTGCCCCTGTTTGGGTCCCGTGCATGGCATCTCTGCTCCAGACGGTCTTTCCTTTCTGGGCTAGGTGCTTCTCTTTCAGGCTGATTATATTGTGTGTGCGCATGGCCATTACACATGCAGCAGCGACTGTGTTTGTCATGTGTTCCTGCTTCTCTCGCGGCGCTCTGAGCACCTGACAGTGAAGAATGCGTCTGAGTTGGTATCACCCAGGAAAAGCATCGTGCTCGTTGCTCAACAATAACTGATTGCTGAGTAGATGAACGAACAAACACACAAATGCGAGAACGGGCATTTGGGAGGAGATGACAAAGGCTATAGAATGATGGCACAACACATCGACCACCAGCAATGCCATAGTGTAGAAATGTGGGTGTTCACCGTGTGATGTCACCTTAAAGAGCGAGAAGCTCAGCCGAAGTTTGCAAAAACATGAATGCACGCCCAGAAGATAAGTAACTATGAGGCTGTATATCGGCCTAGATTTGCAGCTGATGTTGTCAAAAAGTGTCAGGTGAAAAGTAATTTCTTAGTTTATGATGCCGATGGCTGGGAGGCTTCCCCAGGAAGGACAGGAATCTGCCATGGGTTTCTCCCTGGATCTGGGGTAGAGAAAACAGCAAGCACCACTTACCTGTACTTCTCACTACCATTGGCACCGGCCATTTGTTGGCGCCCCTTCCGTCGCTGCCGTTGGACACTTTGGATGTCACCTGCATGTTCTTCCGCAGGGGAGATCTTCCAGCAGGTGGCACCGACTGTGTGCGCACGCCTGCCCCCTGGCTGGGCGGTAAGCGGCTGAGATCTTATTGAATGTTGTATCGCCCTGAAAAGCATGGTGCTTGGCACAAAGCAGGTGCTCGGTGAGTGAGTGTGGAGCGGACGAACAAAGGAATCCGTGCCAACGTATTACTACGGTGGTTTAACTGCCCTGCAGTAGGGATGCTTCACGGAGTCAAACCTTAAGAGGACACACGGGACCTTGCCAGTCATACAGATGAGCTTCGGACTCAACACCCAAAACACAAACAATCCAGTAAAGAAACGGGCAGAAGACATGACCAGACACTTCTCCAAAGAAGTGTCCAAAGACATCCAGATGGCTAACAGACCCATGGAAAGATGCTCGGCGTCACTCACCATCAGGGAGACGCAAATCAAAACCACGACGAGGTATCACCTCACGCCTGTCAGAATGGCTACAGTTAACAACTCAGGCGACAACGTGTTTTGGCAAGGATGTGGCAGAAGGCGAACCCTCTTGCGCTGCTGGTGGCAATGCAAACTGGTGCAGCCGCTCTGGAGAACAGTGTGGGGGTTCCTCAAAAAATAAAAATAGGACTACCCTACGATGCAGATAGGTACCCTATAATACCCTACAATTGCACTGTCAGGTATTTATCTAAAGGATGCAGGAGTGCTGATTCAAAGGGGCATATGCACCTCAATATTTATGGCAGCTCGATCAGCAACAGCCAAAGTATGGAAAGAGCCAAATGTCCATCAACTGGAAGTCAGAGAAAGACAAGTATGATTTCACTCATATGTGAAACTTGAGAAACACAACAGATGAACATGCAGAAAGGGAAAGAAAATTAAGATAAAAATATAGAGGGAGACAAACCATAAGAGACTCTTAAATACAGAGAACAAACTGAGGGTTCATGGGGGGATGGGCTAGATGGTGATGGGGACTAAGGAGGGCACCTGTCAGGATGAGCACTGGGTGTCATATGTAGGGGCTGAATCACTGGGTCCTACTCCTGAAACCAATACTATGCTGTATGTTAACTAGCTTGAATTTAAATAAATAAATTTTTAAAAAATGAAATGCTAGAGCTACTGTTAGCTAAGTATTCAAAGTGAAACACCTAGACGTTTAAAAATCTGTTAATTCTTTGAAATCCATGTACATACACAGAGTTAAATTAAGTGAAACAAAACTTATCTTTGAAAATCTCTTCAGAATTTAATTATTTTTTAAAAAGGCAAGTGACCCACCACTTTTTTTTAATTACCTTGAATTCTGTGATCTGCTATTAAAAGGGTAAATATATCAGTTTCTTCTGCAAGTCGACTTGTCCACACAGAACTTCTAGAAATACAAGTTTTAGGGAGCTGTTCGAATTTTGTGCTAGTGGCTTGTGCTGTGGCTGAGTTCCACCGATCTTCCAATTCCATCACTTATTTGCTGAATGCAATCACCCATTTCGTATGTCTTCTAACATTTGCTCATACAGTAAAAAAAAATAAAAATAATAATAATGATAAAAGCACACTTGTTCTTGCCTTCAGTCACACTTATATTCATTGATTCAGTTCAATTATGTAGCCGTATACGATTACAAATATCATCTGTGGCACTGTATTATTTCTATGCACCTAAAAAGTTTGGATGGCATATCTCGCACCCAGAAAGGGTACAGGAGATAGGAGTCAACGAAACCGTGTTGCTTATTAAGTGAGAACATAATTTCCAGGGAAAGACGAGCGCTGTTTTGCTCCAGCGGTGTGGGAAACACTGCAATGTCACCGCCTGGCTGGGACATAACCAGGGGTCTGCTAGTTTGCAGAAAGCATACTTAAGAAACAAGTTGGGTTATTTATTTGGAGAGAGAGAGCGAGTAGGGGAGGGGCAGAGAGAGGGGACCGAGGATCCAAGCAGGTCCCTCATTCGGTGCACGGAGCCCAACGTGGGGCCCGATCCCGTGACAGTGAGGTGATGAACTGAGCTGAAATCGAGAGTCGGACACCTCACCAACTGAGCCGCCCAGGTGTCCGAGAAGCACACTTTTAGCATCTAAATAAATAGGCTTCATGATTTCCATGCAAGTTGCCCCGGGGCCCAGAAAAGCCTTCCCTATCACTGACTTAGGCTAAACAACACTCAGGTATCCTAACGTGCTCTGAATAATCTGTGAAAATATGGAGACATTTTGCTGTTACCAAAGAGACAAGGATTGGCTAAGAACAATCTCACTCTACAGACTATTGAATTGGCAACATTCATAAAAAGGCCCCTGGAGAATATTTCCCAGATGTGGGAATTGGAGACCTAGAGGTTCAGTTCTCCAAGAGTTTTGAAGAGGTGAACAAGTCATGTGAAAACAACACTGGCCACGGGGTTAGGGTGTGCCTCTGTGCATCAGCCTGTGTGCACGCGTGCATGTGGGATGTGTGTGTGCACGTGTGTGGGGGGGCATGTGCACGTGTGTGTTTGCGGGTGTGTGCACAAGTGTGTGTACTGGCATATGTGTGTGTGCACATGTGCATGTTCACGTGTGTGCACGTGTGCTTGTGTGGGCCTGTGTGTGTACACATGTGCGGGTGCAGGTGTGTGTGTGTGCACGAGTGCCTGTGTGGGTATGCGCATGTGTGGGCCTGTGCGTGTGCACAAGCGTGTATGCAGGTGTGTGTGCACAAGTGTGTGTACGGACATGTGCGTGTGTGTGCACGTGTGCAGGTGCGGGTGTGTGTGTGTGTGCACAAGTGCCTTATGGATATGTGCGTGTGTGTGCACGTGTGCAGGTGCAGGTGTGTGTGTGTGTGTGTGCACAAGTGCCTGTATGGGCCTGTGCGTGTGCACAAGTGCATGTGAGGGCACGTGTGCAGGTGCAGGTGTGTGTGTGTGTGCACAAGTGCCTGTATGGGCCTGTGTGCACAAGTGCGTGTGAGGGCACATGTGCGTGCACGTGTGCAGGTGTGTGTGCGTGCACGAGTGCCTGTATGGGCCTGTGCACGTGCACAAGTGCGTGTGAGGGTACATGTGTATGCACATGTGCAGGTTCAGGTGTGTGTGTGTGTGCACGAGTGCCTGTGTGGGTATGTGCATGTGTGAGCGTGTGTGGGCCTGTGTGTGTGCATGTGTGCGTGTATGGGCCTGTGCATGTGCACAAGTGTGTATGCAGGTGTGTGTGTGCACGAGTGCATGTATGGGCATGTGTGTGGGGGTGCACGTGTGCAGGTGCAGGTGAGTGTGTGCACGAGTGCCTGTATGGGCCTATGTGCACAAGTGCGTGTGAGGCACATGTGTGTGCACGTGTGTAGGTGCAGGTGTGTGCGCGTGCACAAGTGCGTGTGAGGGCACATGTGTATGCACATGTGCAGGTGCAGGTGTGTGTGTGTGTGCGTGAGTGCCTGTCTGGGTATGTGCATGTGTGGGCGTGTGTGGGCCTGTGTGTGTGCACAAGTGTGTATGCAGGTGTGTGTGTGTGCACGAGTGCATGTATGGGCATATGCATGTGGGTGCACGTGTGTGTGTGCACGAGTGCCTGTATGGGCCTGTATACACAAGTGCGTGTGAGGCACATGTGTGTGCACGTGTGCAGGTGCAGGTGTGTGTGCATGCACGAGTGCCTGTATGGGCCTGTGCGTGTGCACAAGTGCATGTGAGGGCACGTGTGCATGCACTTGTGTGTGTGTGCACGAGTGCCTGTATGGGCA
This sequence comes from Neofelis nebulosa, assembly GCF_028018385.1. NCBI lineage: Eukaryota > Metazoa > Chordata > Mammalia > Carnivora > Felidae > Neofelis > Neofelis nebulosa. The sequence goes on along the minus strand of NC_080792.1, from coordinate 1,766,694 downwards.
TGTGCATGTGTGGGCATGTGTGGGCCTGTGCGCGTGTGGGCCTGTGTGTGTGCACGAGCGCGTGTGCGGACATGTGCGTGTGTGGGCCTGTGTGTGTGCAGGAGCGCGTGTGCGGGCATGTGCATGTGTGGGCGTGTGTGGGCCTGTGCGTGTGCGGGCCTGTGTGTGTGCAGGAGCGCGTGTGCAGGCATGTGCATGTGCGTGTGCGGGCCTGTGTGCGTGCACGAGCGCATGTGCGGGCATGTGCGTGCGCGGGCCTGTGTGCGTGCAGGAGCGCGTGTGCGGGCATGTGCGTGCGCGGGCCTGTGTGCGTGCAGGAGCGCGTGTGCGGGCATGTGCGTGTGCGGGCCTGTGTGCGTGCAGGAGCGCGTGTGCGGGCATGTGCGTGTGCGGGCCTGTGTGCGTGCAGGAGCGCGTGTGCGGGCATGTGCGTGTGCGGGCCTGTGTGTGTGCAGGAGCGCGTGTGCGGGCATGTGCGTGTGCGGGCGTGTGCGTGTGCAGGCCTGTGTGCGTGCACGAGCGCGTGTGCGGGCGTGCGGGCGCGTACGTGCCCGTGCGAGTGCCGCTCTTAGGGCGCATGTGAGCGTGAGTGTGTGCGTGCAGCTGTGTCTTTCAGGACCGAGTCTGTCCTCTGCTTACTTGGCGCAGTCCACGCTCACCACGCCCGATCGGAAGGAGCCGTACACACGTGTGCCCGGGCCCAGCCTCCACAAGGCAGTTCTGCCGGCAGCTTGCGAGGTGGGCACGGTTAACAAGCCCTACAGCTGGCAGCTCTGTGCAGACATAATTGCACATGAATGGCGGGGGGCGGGCACCGCGGCAGAAATAAAGCAGACAGCAAGCAAGGGGAGAAGTGGCGCCGTAAACAAGCGGCATATTTTCCCCTCCGCGGAGCGAGCCTGTGTGGCTGGAGGCGGTGTCTGTGTGCAGCTTGACTCCGAATCCATATCGCAAACAGCTTCCAGATGCTTCCATCCCCAACCTTCTCGGGAATTCCTGCCCTTCACAGATGCCTCTCCATGAGGGGGGTCTGTCTATAAGTAAAATGGAGTGGATTTCACTAATCATTCATTTCCAATCTTCCTGACGGGACTTTTATTAATAAACTCGCTTCATCTGTCTCTCTGATTGGGGAGAGTTTAATGGCTTAGTCATGTGAAAGGAGAGGAGAGGGGGTGGTCTGCGGGCTGTCCTGCGGGGGAGCGTGTGCCTGCGCGCACTCTCTTTGTTGACTGCGCGCGGGGAGGCAGGACCGTGCGGGCACGAACCGGTTCCCGTTGGCGCCGGGCGCCCGTGCGTCGTGGGGCAGCCGCCCGCGGGGCGGGGGGGGGGGGGGGGGGGGGGGGGGGGCCGGGGCCGGACTCGGGCAGGACCAGCCCCAGGCCCGCCCTGGGCGCAGCACTCGGGGGGCCATCGGGCCTCGGCCTCCTTGCCTCCACGGCCACCCACCTGCCCCGGGCCCTGCCTCTAATCAGGCTTTCGGCGAGAAACACAAAGGGGGGCTTCCTGCGTCCTCGTGCCCAGCCGGGAGACTAGGAAGCTCTTCTGCCTTCTCTCCCAGGTTCCCGGAGGCGGGCTAACCGTGTGGTCTAAGATGCGCCCAAGTCGCAGCTTCGGACACTGGAGGCCAGGACGAAACTGCTGGTGACGCCCGTCACGGTCGGGGGCGCCCAGGCCAGCCTGGCCGGCGGGACATCCAGCTCTCTGCTCTCCAGTCCTCGAACAGGACACCCCCTCACTGGTCCCTGGCCGGTCAGGCCTGGTTTGGCTTCCCAGCTCCAAGCAAGGGGGCCGCTTGTCATGCACGGCGGCTCACATGCCCTCCTGCCCCGTGATTCCACCCCGCTGCCCTCAAACACACTGGCCCGGGGACACCCCCCCCCCCTCACCTAGTCCCTTGGGCGGGATGCCCTCTGTGTCCTCTTCCTGCCAATGCCTCCTCCTGGCTCTTCCTCTGACTGTGACCCCGCCCTCGGCCAGAGCGGGGGAAATTGTTCTCCACTTACCCGTTTTCCTTCGTGGCTTCCCCGTATCCTCCGGCCCCTGCGTTCGCTGCCTCTCGCGAATGATCCGTCTCTTAAGGGCACAGCCCGTACCCAGTGGGCAGCAATTTTGAGGCAAATATTTGCTGAATAGTTGTACTTGGAGACACGTGGTCTCCGGGAGATGAAGTGACTTGCCCGAGACCCTCCACCTGGGAAACGGGAAGCCAAGGAAAGCCGGACCCGTGGGTCTCAAGGCCACCCCTGGGAGCCCAGCCACGTACCTCCTTGGCCTTCAGATGGCACGTCTCCGATCTCGGCATTGCCGCTGCTGTGTTGAACGTCAGTGCTGCCTTCGACGAAGACAAGAGGAGGTGGTCTTTCAAAACAGATTGTAGCGTGTCTTTAAGCGATGAGTCCCAACACTAGCCAATGGTACCGGGTTGAAAAATGTCCCCCCCCAAAATTCCTGTCCACCTCAGACCCTTGGGAAGTGCCCTTCTTCTCGTATGTAACGTGGTTAATATGAGGTCACAAACTGGGATTGGCTCGGCCCCGAACCAGGGGATGGTGTCCTTTTAAGAAGAGAGAAATCTGGGGGTGACTGGGTGGCTGAGTCCATTGAGCGTCCAACTCTGGCTCAGGTCGTGATCTCACCGTTTCATGAGTGTGAGCCCCACGTTGGGCTCTGTGCTGACAGTGCAAAGCCTGCCTGGGATTCTCTCTCTCTCTCTCTGCCCCTCCCCCATGTGCACCCGCAATCTCTCTCTAAAGAATGAGAGAAATCTGGCTGCAGACACGGAAAGAACTCCATGCAAGGACCCACAGGCTGGCGCAGGGAGAAAGCCGTGTGAAAGGGAGACAGATTGATGTGTCTACCAGCCGGGCAAAGGAAGGCTCCATGCAGACATTTCGGGGGAACGCGGTCCTGCTTTCCTTGCTTTTGAACTTGTAGCCTTAAAGCTGTGTGGGAATAGATTTCTGTTGGTTTAAGCAATCCAGTTTGTTTTGTTACCGGTTTGAATGTATGCTGAACAAAGGATCACAAGTGTAAGGGCTCGTTTTAAAGATTAATTTCAATCAAGACATCATTCTTCATCGTGCAAACCTACCCTGAAGTCATGCTCCAAATTCAAACAAGAACTTAGTGAACGAGGTTGGAAAGCGGAATAAAATGTTTACATTTGCTCCGTGGCCAAGGTCCATGCGGAAGGAAATGGAATGATTACAAGGTTTAAGTGAAGTTATGAGGATTTCAGTTCCCTGCCTTGGAACGCAGAAGGGTATACGCGTGTCCAGACGTCTCAGCTAGACCGGTGACCGCCACAAGGTTCGCATCGCCAACGTCAGCGCACGCATGACGGGCATGGACTGCTTCGTGTGTAGGACAATCTATGGATAGCAGTGGCCATGGGCTCGGCCCACAGCAGAAAGCGTGTGATTCCTTCGCTCTGATGATTGGTCCTGTTAAGCTCATGTTCCACGTGTTGCCCCGGATCACGGGGAGTTCCGAAATAGAGGATCCATCGTGGCCTCCCCGGTGGGTGCATATGCTTCTGTTTCCTCTCCCCCCCGCCCCCCCGTGACCACCATTTCCATTTCTCTTATTGACACACGGTCAGTGTCAATAATCGATGAAATCCTTGCAGGAACAAACAGATGATACACGTGGTCTTGGAAAGTCACACAGGCACTCGTGTGAAGGAGTTGATCGCCTCCAGCACTGAGCGCCACGTGAGTGCCCACGCCGTCCTGGTTGGCACAGAGCAAGTAGGACACCACGAGCGCCTAAGGTAGACAGGCCGAGCGGAAGATGAGCACTGTCGCGGGCAGCGGTGGAGAGGCAGGGGCGCGCCCGGCCGGGCTGGGAGCGGGGACCGCACCGGCTCGGCCGCGGTGCGGGGTTGGCGCGTGGAGCCCGGGACCGCCCCGGGTCAGAGGAACGTGATGTCAAGTGGCAGGTGCGAGCGCTCGCGGCGCACCCTGGCTGTGACGTTTCTGGAGATGCTTTAGCGGGCTGCTTCCCCGGGGGGGCCGTGAGGCACCCGCTTCGTGTCCCGCTCTTGCTGAGCAGATGCAACAATTGAGCCCGGCCGGGAGCCTTCCCTGTGTTGCCCGGGGTCAGCCTTCGAATCTTGAACTGTCACTTCTTATTTCCCGTGGAAAAGTTATAGATAAGAGAGCAACAAGCAAACAAGGTAAAATAAGCTGGAAAAAAATTACTCAATAAAAGGCAAAGATAAAGCAGTAAAAATAAGCAGCTGCAGTGAAAACAGAAATGCCCGACTGGACAAAACCGCCACTGAAGGCCAGGCAGGGCCTCTGTCTAGATTAGAAACAAATAAAGCAATAAAGCATGTCTCCAGTGCCAGGCCCGAGGTCCAGCTCGGGGCCCCGTATCGGGGAGGGTCACGGGTGAAGGCCCCAGAAGGTGGCCGTCCCTTCAGATAACCACAGTCAGAGGGCGCTGGCCCTGACCGCGGTTTAATGGCGGGAGGGCAGTCAGCTCGGCGGCCACAGGCAACACTCGGCTGAACGTGTGGGGCTCCGGATCCTCGGGAAGACAGGGGCCAGATGCCAGCGCCTCGCCGCGTCCCCGTTGCCATCACAGGCCGCGGACCGCTTCCTAGGGGGCCCCGGAAGGCAGCGGGGTCCGCACACACGCCAGGGGGTCTGGCGTCAAAGCGATCGAACTGGTTTGAACTGTCCCCTCTCAACTGACTTCTAACATCAACTCGAGCGGGTTAACCTTTTTCATTCAATTTCCGTACCCTTCAAATTGGATTAATGGACATGCACATCTAAAGGTTCCCATGAAGGTAGAATATGATTCACGTGCTTAACCATGGCATCCAGCACGTCGAATGTTCTAAGTAAATGGCAGCCGCTTTTCAGCATCAAAAGCCCCGCATGCACATAAAAGGATAGAGCGGAGCCGAAAGGAAAAGGCTCTTCAGACGCGAGGGTCACGTGCCATCTCATTTGCTGCTGAGGGTGTGCCGTTCATTCCTCTGGAGCCTCAGTTTCCGCCTCAGTCAAAATACTCGCAGACGTCCCCCGTGGCATCCCTGCCAGACAAAGTCCCTGTGCGTGCTCGCCCTACGTGTGACACCCTATACCTGCCCAGCCGGGTCACACAAAACCACCGTATGGTCGGGGACGCACGCACTTCCATGAACTGGCCTTCAGCACGTTTGTGTATCAGAAGTCCAAACATCCTCCAAACACTGAGTTCCGCACAGGTAGGTTGCTTCATTGGTCTTCTGGGCTGTAGCTCAAGCGCTCCGAGCGATGTTTCAGGTGTCTGCAAACTCGTATAAAATTAGTGTGTGTGTGTGTGTGTGTGTGTGTGTGTTTAATATAAAAGTGGAAACACCTCATTCGACCTCAACAAATTCCCTTCTTGGGAGATTATGGAGATACGATCTGAAAAAGATTCGTCTCAAAACAAGTGTTTTCTAAGCTCGGAAGGGCATCCCACTCCCTGCTGTCTGTCACACACGCGCGCGCGCACACACACACACACACACACACACACACGTGCCAATTTATGCCCCTAGTAGCATCTCCGAGGAAAATTGTCTGAAAACCACAGTGACTATCTGAGGACCCTACCCCACGTGATGCCATGCCTCTGATGACTTTTCTAGGTAACTGGTCAAAGCTCAAGAAAGCTGACCTTGAATGAGACCCTCTGACTGCACACAGCAGAATTGTCTCCAGTGATCTTGTCTGTCCCTTATCTTTGATCATCTCTTTGGATTTTGATGAAGAGAAATGAGTGAATAAACATCTAACAGGACAAACTCTAGGGGACCCTCAGGCACGGAGACCCCGTTGTCCTTCCCCAACTTTCGGGTGTGGAGCATCACCATGCAGGAGGCCGGCCCGAGCCCCCGTGTTCAGAAATTTCACTGGGGCTCCATTGTATAGATGGGATTGATTATTGATTGATTTTCAGGTGGTGAATCTCAGTCTCCAGTCAATTGATAACCACCTGTCCCCGGGCTCCCAGGCAAATGAAGGTTACCTCCCAGGAGCTGAGACAAAGGCCAGACTTCTTTTGGGACAAGGTCACATTTCTTCCTACACAATATCTGTGGGCTATGCACTGAAAGGCCATGTTTCACCCCAAAATAGGGAAACCCAGGATTCAACAAAGCCGCACAATGTGATGTCAGTGTCACCTGGACTTGCTCTGTATCGCTTCTTTAAAAGCGAGCACACCTGAGGGTGGGGACCTAACTTCTGGGAGCTTCCTCACTTCACGTTGGGTGACGCGACTCTCCCAAGGAGCTGCCGTTATTCTAGCCCGCGCTTTCTTCCTTGTGGCGCCCTAACCGCGTCCACACCGGCCTGTGCTGCCCCCGCCCCTTCATCCAGCAGGCGCTTCCTGCACAACCTCCACGAGCTAGTGCTTGGGTCAACTACCCGATGGGTCCACGACAAGACCCACCTGCCTTCCAGGGGCTTGCGGTCTGCGGGAAGGAGAGGGACTTCACGCAAGTGATGAAATATCCTTCTGTAAATGCGAGAGCAGGTGTTCCTTCACGAGGGGCTCGTGCAGAGTCCTTCCAAGGGAAGGAAGCCCCCGAACTAGACAGTGAAGAAGGGCCACCCGTCAGGGGGGAAGGCGTCTTGGGCAGGGGCAGAGCTAAGGCGCACCCCGCTCCCAGTCACCCGGCTGCGGCGGGTCTCCCCCAGCCTCCCGAGCGGCAGCCCCGGCCCCCAACCTGCTGGTACTTGGAGGGGCAGGTTCAGGGCCTCCGGAGGGCGGAGACACAGAGGGGGGTGGAGAAGCGCGTTCTCACTGGCACCGAATCTGCGGGCGCCGTCGTCTTGGGCTTCAGCTGCATCGCCGTGGGGAGTCGATCTGGCTGCCCAGGGTTTATGTTCTGTTAGAGCATCGCGAGCCAACTGCGCACAGGTCTGATACAATGGTCTCAACGGGAGAGTGAAAAATGAAACCACTGACCCCCCAGGAGGAGAACCCGCAGACTTTCCCTCCGGGGAAACCTGCAGTGAGGTCAGGGGAGGGGCTGGGACAGCGAGGGAGGAAGACATCAGTCCGCGATGAGGGTTGCCAGCAGCTCAGCCTCCCGGTGTGGACGAGGGTGAGGGGTCAGAGAAGCTCCCCGCAGGGGGGCCGCGCGCAGCCGCAGGGACCCAGGGAGCCACCTCCGGCACCGACCGTCCGCGTGGCTGCGGTGACCGGGGGCCCCCCTGCCCCAGGGTGCAGAGGAAACACGCCCGCCCGTCCCCCGCAGGTGGCTGGCCGTGGGGGTCCAGCCTGTGTGCCACACGCACCCACTGCCCCGGCTGCGCTAGCTGCCTCCCAAGGCCGCGCCTGCCCACGGGACCGCACGCTGCCCCCTGGTGAAGGGCACGGGCTCTTTCTGGGTGTGACACTGGATTTCTCATAGAAACAGTTACATGCTCTTTGTCCCGCTCCGGCCACAGAGCACACAGAACCCTCAGAATCTGCCAAGTGTGACAGCAGTAAGGGGGGGTCCTGACTTTCCTAACGGGCTTCTGTGGACGAGACACTTTGGAGTGATGTTGAGGCTGGGGCTGGGGGCGAGGAGGGAGGGGGCCGGCGGCTGGACCGGTGGGTACCAGAGCCCCTGTGTGACGAAGTCCCCACTGAGCCCAGAGGAGGGGGTCAGGGAGCCTCGAAGTGGCGAGCTCTGGGTTCGTCTCCAGGACTGAGCCCCTACCACGGGACCCAGCACCAGGGCGAGGGGGACAGTGAGGGGAGAGCGCCCTGGTGGGTGGGATGGTGCGGGCCGGACAGGGGCCTCTGTCCAGCTCCTTCCGGTCCGTCGACGTTCCCACTTCCCAGATCCGGGCTTCCAGCAATGCTGGCCCATCTGGCTGTGCCGATGAGTGGGGGACCCAGCCGTCCTTTGCTGGGGCCTGTTCCACACTCTTCCTCACGAAGGTCCCACTGCTGAATCTGCAAACCTGCGACGCCTCACACCCAGCCCCCCAGCACCTCGAAACCCCAGTGCTTCTCGGATGCTGCGCCCTCCTCCCAGGACACACGCCCAGCAGGAAGCAACAGCCATTATTTCAGGGGACAGAGTCTATAGGAGGTCGCCGTCGACACAAAGGCATTTCCAGTGAGTTTATATTTTAAGACTCAATATCTTTATTCCCTTCAGAAACAAAATATTGATGCAATCAGGAAAACTAGGAAGAATTTTATACATGTTACCATCCCTTGAAGATTGACCTTCAAACACGACCTGTGCCAGCCCCCACCCAGCCTCCTCGACCTACTCCTGACCATTTCAGCTCCTGTGTCACATGGTCACTTGTGCGTTTGTCAAGAAAGTGTTGCCCTTGCTGTTGTCGTTTTCCTTCACCATACACTTGGCTGGGAATTACTATTTCCTAATTTGGAGACCAAAGCTGTCCGCGTCAGCTCGCCTCTGAATGGGGTCTTTGGACGTGAGCTCTGTTAATCACCGATGGCTGAATCAGAAGAGCAGGCTCACGGTGGGAGAGGGAAGCGTGTCTTAAAAGCCACAAGTGGAGAAGCGGGGACATCGGCACCAGATGGCCCCAGTACACAGAGCCACCATGAAAGGCTATTCAAAACAATTACCTCTGATTCACGCGAAGCAGAAATAAACAACCACCCATTCGAGTGGGAATTAGTTCCACTACCTTCATCGAAGTCATCAAAACAATGTTCTCCAAGCCGGTGTCCCCCCGAAGTACCTCAGGAGCACGGGGCCACGGCAACGTCGGCTTGTTTTGGGTCTGTGACCCAAGCCAGAGATGACATGGCACCCGCAGTCCGGACCGCCCTCTTGCGGAATGCGTTGACGCTTGGGCTGGTCCTGAACGCACCTCTGAGTGGCTCTCCACCTGAGTGGGTCCGTCTCACCAACTACAAGTGAGTGTGCCTATGGGCGAGCGGGCTTCCATTCGTGTCCTCCCAGAAGGGGCCAGACGGTCCCCTCCGAGCCCTTGATGCGCGCGGGAGGATCTGTGCGAATGGGTGGCCGTGCCGCCCCACCCCTGTCGTTCTTCCACTGGGAGCTGGCCTCCCCCTTAGCTCACCTGTGGCTCTCCCGGGACACAGGATCCTGCGTCCCCCCGCTCCGGCCGCAGGAAGCCCCAGGCCCGGGCGCCCCGTCCTCCCTGCCGCCCTCGCTGGAAGCCTTACCGGCCCCTGTGGAGCAACGCGGATGAGGGCCCCTCTCCCCACGTCTCCCTTGTTCACAAGATGCTGGCCCAGACCGTGTGGCCGCTCTGCTCCCCCCTGGTGCTCCCCAAAGCCTCACCTTTGAACTGGTGGAAAGCTGGAAAGCACTTAATGAAGCATTTGGGTTCAGATAGCTCCTTTCTTCTTCGGAGGTCGGGGCTCACGAACCAGGATTTTGCATTTGTAGCAACCAGCACCACAGATCTGAAAGAAAACAAGGTGTCGCGTAGGAAGAGGGAGGCATGAGGAGGGCAGGCTACCGGGCAGGACGACGGGGACTGTGAGGGCTCCGTTCCCACAGGTCGCAGCCCAACCAGTCCCAGGAGTCCGTCAGACCGTCAACGCTGCCTCTCCGCTTGTGGGGTTGGGGGCCGAATCCCCTAAATGGAGACCAAGCTGCTTTTTTGCTGCAGAAAGCACCCCTGAGCAAACGTCCCCGCCGCTTTGTTTCATAATCTGTATTTTTGCTCCGCTTAATGCATTCTTCCCCACCGTTGCCAGATATCCAGGGGCGATGCGTGAATAACAAGATGGCAGGGACAAACCCACCATTAAATGGTAATTACTCAGGAAGCACAGTCCCCAGCATGGCTGTGCAGACTCTGTCCCACCCTGCCCCTCGCCACCGGGCTTCCTCCTTCCCCATCCACCTCCCTCCGAACGCCAGCTCTCCTCCTGCATGTCCTACAAATCTCAAATTAAACTGAGCATCCTCCCAAAAGGCCTTCCCTTGCGCCCAGCCCCCATCCCGGGGTCCCTAACCCCTCTGTGCTCCAGTGGCACGTGTCCACGGCACGCCTTACAGGCGGTGGCCTGGCCGTCCGTCTCTTTGTCCGTCTTCGTCAAAGTGGAACTCCCGTGAGACCACCATCGGGCTTTCAGGCCCCGGAATCTAGAGCGTCTGCATTTAGTAGGCGCCCGGTGAATGCTGGCTGAGTAAGCGAAGCTGTGAGGCTTCTGTGCTCCCCGGCTGGCATCAGAAAATCTCTCTTCCTCTGTTTCCACGTTCCGTATCTCGAGGGCGGGGGACCATCGCCTCCCTCACAAGACTGTGAAACAGGCAGGAGGAATATATCGCTCCAAAACGGTTTTCCAAAAGCTTGGGCTGCAGAAGATTTACCGTGTAGAATGACTTGGCAAATTAATATCGAATTAATAGACTCGCAAATCACTTGAAACCTTCTTGGTGATTGGGGGGGGAAGGTGAAAAGCGCTAAGTCATTGTGATTCAGCGCATTTTGGGGTTCATTATCTGTTTCACTGAGTGGAAAAACTTGCTTTCGTTCTAGCACAAAGGGAGACTCAGGATCCTGATGAGACACATGTTAATGAAATCAGCCTGGATATAGCGGTTTCCCTCCACTAACATTACCATCGTTGCCTCTTGGAAAGGAAGGAGGCAGCACCAAGGAATTTCTTCTGAAAAAATCAAGAAGTGGGTGCAGGCATTTCAGACATGAAATCGAGGCCGGCAAGGAAGGTAAACAACTTTGTAATCGTTAGACGTGATCCTTAACACCAGTTCTGGAAAGAGTTCACCGTCTACAGAAGTTGATTTCTAATTAGATGTGAATTATACTGTTTTCTATATTATGTTTAATTAAAGAATGAGCAAATAGTTGTGACAACTGGCAAGATGGTTATTTTGTACCATCTCGGGCTCAGCTACAGCTACAAAAGGGGCAGGCAATCAGCAATTGTCTTTAAAAAGAGCACTTAGTATAAAATGATTAGTTTCATCAATTTAGACCTATTTTCTTAAACAAATAGAACTACTGGAATAGCTTTGTCTGTTCGGATTGGAAGACCTTTTTGTAACTGAAAAGGAAGACTATTCAGATACCATCCGTTCTTCTAAAGAGGGCAAATTGGTTCATTTCACATTATTAACACTTACCGCGTTTACCACGGCGCAGGAGAAGCCTCCGGTCCCTTGCCAGATACTAAGTCACCGGATTGCAGTGCCCTACTACGTAAAAGCCTTACGTGTTATGGACGTATATGGTTTTTTAACGTGCTGGTGCTTTATTATTCAGAAGAAAATTGCATTTGCAGAATCATGATCATTGATGTATTATAACTGCAAAATGTTTGTATTTATGTAAATACAGAAAGCTTGACTTAACGGAGGGGAAAGAATTAGCCTGGCAAACACATCTCCACTTTAAATAGCGATTATGTTTACGTAGGAACGCGCTCAGACCCACACGCTGCCTTTTGGCATGTTTGAGTAGAAAGATGGCTGTTTCCTCTGAAAACCAACTTCTGAACCCTCGGGGTCAGTGTAAATAATTCGAAAATCACTATGCTCTATATAAACCGTGCAGTTTCATAGAGATGGGCCCTCTGTGTAGTCACGCACGTATACACGCACACATATTCTGAGTTCAGCTGGCTAATGGCAAACTGACAAATTACTTGGGATACGCGGAGAAATACACATCACAGAAATCAGGACATAGTGTTTTAAAATCAAGTAACGTATCTTACCACCTCACCTACAAAAACAAAACACCCACAAATATTGTAGTGTGAAAACAAAACAAAACAAAACAAAACAAAAACCCCTCTCTTAATTTGAAATAAAATTGCATGCTATAACGGATCATTTTAAAACAGTTTGGGCGGGTCCAACAAACACAGGGTCAGGAGACATTGCTGGTACCACATTCTTCCATCTGTTTTAGGCCATGGGGAAGCTCCTGGGTTATGAAGGTAGGTTTACACCCACGCTGAACTCATTTCAAAGGTGGTCTAAAGAAACACCAAGTTCGGCCTGGGCACTCTGTCACTGTAAACCAAACATTTTCCCAGGATCAGGAGTATATAAAATCATTCTACTTAAATACTGTTGTGAACCTGATACTGATTCTGTTTTCTTAGGTAAGACGTTTTACTACATCTTGTTTTGTCATAGCATGAGTATGCTTAAAAGTGGGGAAGGATAATCGAATTTACTGGCTTGTTCCATTAGCGAGATGTTCATTTCTAGCAATCTGAATTTTATAGACACTATTACATTATACCCTTTTAATCAACAGAGCTTGAGTTCTTATCAGTGCATTTTGCATTATGATGGAAGACATTGATTAAGTTGTGCTTAATGGATTATCAGATATTATCTTCTGTGCAATTTGTAAAGAATTAAGTTAATAATTTTCCAATCTTAAGGTCCAGAAAATTTGGTTTCTTTAATAAGGCATGATTTATTACTTGTCCAATGATGAGTTTGACATAGTGTGTGGGAATTAAATTTAGGAAGGTTTTCTGAGCATCTAGGAAAGAACATACGTACACAGAATAAGTATAATCTGAGACAATGATTTCCCACTCAGTGTTTTATTGACATGAAGTTAATGCATTTAAAGTAGGACACCATCAACTAACTTTAGAGAAGAATGGCAATGCTAAATGCCATTAGGCAAACACAGATAAATAAGAATCTGTGTTTCAAAACAGCTTATGAAATGCGTCCGATGGAATGGAACGATAATATAATAAAAAAAGACACAAGCTTCTTATTGGGTGGTTTAGTAGAATGGACTAATCTGTCATGCTTAAAAAAAGAAAAAGAAAATCAAACATCTCCAGTGAAGAAAACATTGTGGAACTAGGCTGGGTGGTATTTCATTTCAAAAGAACACATCTTGAGACACTTTGTAATTATGTGTAGAGAAACTTGGAATTTTAAAAATAGGAACGGTAATGAATCTCTCAGGTCTGCAAAGATTTCAATCTACTTATAATATCAGTTATTGCTCTTTCCCAATTATTTTTTCCCTTAATCCTACCTCATCTCTTCTAAAATTACCTCTACATGCATTACTTTAAAAAAAAATGAGAAATATCTTTATAAATGTGCAATACCTCCATCCCATAATATTTCTTAACCGAGTAATTCATTATGTTTGCTCCTAGCCCCCTCCTTAAAATTGCAAACGTGACTGCTCACGCTGGAAGGTCAGTGAGTGCAAGAAAACACGCAGACGTTGACCACTCTAAATATAACCAGTCCCGTGAAGAAGGTTGATGCCTGTCGCACACACCAAAATAAAAGTAAAAAATTTAGCCACTTCTTTGACAAAATCAGAATCTCAATGTCCAAATGGTTGGCTTGGAGAGATTAATCATTTGGGTAATTAAAGGTTTTTCTTTTCCTCTGCATGATTTGTTACCAGGTTAATTATAATCATATCTTCAGGAATATTAAGTAGATGACAAGTCTTTGTGTATATACATACAATTATAACAGGAATATTTTTAACTAGGATGATTTCTCTAGTGATAGCAGGACACAACACGGAACGAGCCAGTGAATTTCTCAGACGCCGGGTACAGGGCCTTGGCGTCCTGCGAACAGGCCTCTCCCTCCCCCAAGTTGTCCCCAAGCCCCAGGCGCCACGAGTGGCCGGACGCGTCCCGGAGGACCGGGTGCCAGGTGTAACTGCAACTCGAAAGCACTAGATTTTGGAAAACGTCACTTCCCGGAGGAGATTTTTTTTTTTTTTTTTTTTTGATACGTATATTTTCTGTCCGAGTAAAAACCCGTTTTGTGGAAGCACCCATATAAACCTTCAGTGTGTTTTGGAGGTGTTTCAGGTTTGTAACAGAGCATTTATTTTTTAAAAAAGCCAAGCAGAAAGAAAGAAAACAGCAAGCTTGGGAAGTGTGATTACCACAAACAATTGATTCCGCTCTAAACATCTGAACGGTATAGGAAGCAACAGCTGCATTTGGGTAAATACATCAAATATACAGAAATATATAAAACTTAATCATGTCATTTATAGTGCGGCTGTTAAGCTGCAAATTGCATTGGAAAACAAGTTAAAAAAAAAAAGAAAAGGGAGTCACCTCAACAATCCGCCCACACGGCTCTTTTACATTAAACCGGAAACCGATTCCGCATCCGCGTGAAATGAATCAGATCTGGCCGGTAACCAGTTCGCCACGTCACCAGCTCTGTCGCTGGCGCTCCCGCGCCCCAGACGCCGCAGCCACAGGCCTCCAGGATGTTCCCCCTCCCTGGCTGTGGACCAGGACTGGCTCCATCAGTTCAGGACGGAAATGCAGCGGTGGTCCCAGGACGGGACCAAGGCGCGGGTGGGAGGGGCAGGCCCAGGCGCAGACTGCGGCCTCAGCGGGACTGGGCGATGCTGAGGACGACGCCCACGGAGCGGTGGAAGAGACATCCCTGGGTCACTTCCTCTTCCCGCCAGAACTCCTGGGTGTGCCTCAGAGTTAGATGAGCTCACCTTGCTCCCACATTAAATATTTGGGTTAGCTGGATATGGTGCCCAGGACATTTGCTTAACCCCACGTTTATTTGAACCTCCTTCTCTGGCCAACGGCATCCCGGGATCCTCTCTCCCCTTTGGCAGTCACTCTCACTTCCCAGGGCCCTGATCCGGGGGACGGGGGGGAGGGGGGGGGCACAGCCCCATTTTATCTTGTTGGAAATTTAGTGCTCACCGTGGCCTTCAGACATCAGGAAGGCCGTGTGTCAATTCAGGCTGTGTGGCGTAGTGCGTATATTCTGGATATTTTGACCACGTTTGTGATTTGGGGACAGTTGGGGAAAAGCAAAGAGGTGTCTCTGGCTGCGGAGAAATGTCTGACGCGTTTATAAAACAACTTTCAAGGCTGCAGTCGATGATCAAAGACGTGTTACGGTGCGTGCACTAAACCTGTCCCGGTATTTTAAGGCGCGTACGCTTAAGCCCAGGGAGGCTTTTTAAAGTGAAGTGTATAAATTTGGTGATTCCTTATTTCTTAATGCAAGGACACCCGTGCGACTCCGTGCGTATTTGCTGTGATAATAGTCGGCATCCGTGAGGGTCTTCCCACGTGCCAGTGCCGTTTTACGTGCTCCGTGGGTAGTGGATATGGCCAGCTCTGTGACGCGGCCTCGGCTTTCTCAATTCAACCGGTGAGGAAATTAGAGCCTCTGGAATTAAGAGACCCTCCCAGAATCGTACAAACGGCCGTAGAGGTGGGAACGCGGACACGAGGCCCCGGGAGACGGCGCCCGTAGCCCTCGCCGCTGCTCACAACCACCTGATACAGAGAGGGTGCGCCCTGGATGCTGGCATCCCCTGCGGGGACCCGTGTGTCACTTCCCGGGAAACAAAGACAGTGGAGCCGTGCCCACTGGGATCTTACGTGGTGGGATGTGTCGATTGGCTCAAACTGGATGTCCGTACCCCAGTTCTAGGGAAATTCTGGGCTTTCGCCCTGCAAACTGTGGAATGATTCTGTCTCCCTGGGCACCCGTCCCCCCACAGAAGACGCTTCGCTGTCGAGGGCCTGCCCGCGCAGGGCTGGGGTCTAGGGAGCCATCGGCGAGGGGCCTCCCTTTGCGTTCCGGGAACAAGTCAGAAACCTCGAATGCTTTCTGGGGTTCTGCTCTGAACCAACCCCCAGGACTGGACCACTTGTATCCCGTGTCGTTGGAACGGAGAACGACCACCCCTGCGTCTGGGGGCAGACAGTCGGGAACAAAAAAATCCCCACCGAGAGCTACAAACACAAACAGTGCCCGTCATGCAGAAATTGCCTTGGCGTGTGGGTCATTGGTGATTTCATTTGTAAGTAATGTTTTGATTGTCACAGATTATATGTTGTTCTCCTCCCCTGACATTTGCCATGCAGCGGGATTGATTTTTGTGCTCCAGTATGAAAAGGTCACTTTGATCAATGCAGTGTAATTGGCACTAAATTAGGATCATATCAGGTTATTTTGCTATTTAATGATGAAATATTAAAGAAAAGCATGGGTGGATTGCAAGCACTCACGAGCACTTTAAACCCGCTGTAATGACGCTCGGTTTTGTGAGAAAAGCGGAGAGAAAAACAGCGAACGTGCCGAAAATGGCCGTGATGTGTCGGAGGAGTGGCCCTCAATTCTGTATTTTCGTCTGCGCTGGACGGAAAGCCCCAGATGCAGATCGCGAGGCCCAGCAGTCAGTGCCGGTCCGCTGCACAGAGAGAAGCCTTCTAAGGATGCCTACTGATGATGCTTCTTTGAGAGCTAGCTACCAGGGCTGGGCCTTTTCCTCCTGCACACGGTAATCACGGTTAAAAGCAGCCCTGCGTCTTGCACCCACTTACTAGGCAAAGCTCGGCTTTTGGGACCGTGCGGCGTGGCCGTGGGCCCCTGGGCTGGGGAGCCCCTCTGCTCCAGGAGAGCGGCCCGGGGCCCGAGGCTGGCTGGGATTTGCACCTCCAGTAATTATAAGCATCAGAAGGAGTGTTAAATACCGCGTGTTATTTTCTCCGTTGCAAATAGACGCGTTGCCCCATTATTCTGAAATGTGTTGAGCGAGAGGCTGCATAAGATTATACTTTTAAATGCAGCTAATGTTGCAGGAAATCTGTCGGGTGCTTCACCGCCATGAAGTGCATTCTCGAAACGCAGCCTGAACTTAAATGGCTACTGAAAGATGTTAACCTTTTTAACGGAGAGAAATATGGTGCTGCAAATATTGATAAAATAATTCAGGGTGCCCTTTGATAGGGGAGGGCAGGGGGCAGGGGGGCGGTGATGGCAGGAGGCTTCCACGGGGCTCCTGCACGGCCCCCCCGCGCTCAAGGGCGCCTGAGAATGAGGACACTGGGGAGACATTGTGTCACCCTGGCGTCCGAACTGCATAGGCTCCTTGTCTCCAGAAGGAAAATGGCAGGAGCCACTTCGGGTCAGAAAGACAGGTTTGTCTCTATGAATGTCTGTTGTGGGGTGAACTGTGTCCCCCAAAAGGATGTGTTGGAGTCCTGACCCCTGATGCCTGTGAATGCATTCTTTGGAAACAGGGCGTTTGCAGATGCCATCGCATTGGGGTGAGGTCAGCCCGGAGGAGGCTGGGCCATGATCCAACGACTGGTGTCCTCAAGGCAGGAAGGACGGGAGACTGGGGCACAGAGAAGCAGATGAGGTGAGGAGAGGCCACGAAAGCAGGGACACGGAGACAGCAGTGTGCTGTCTACAACCCAGGGGACGCCTTGGAACGGCGCCCTCACCGGAAGCTGGGAGGGGCAGGAAGCCGGGTCTCCACCACAGCCTTTGGAGGGAGCACGGTCCCACCACTCGCTGATTCAGGCTTCCAACTCAGGACCCTGAGAGAGTCGGTTCCCGGTATCGCAAGCCACCCCGTTTCGGGTGCTTTGTTACAGGGGCTCCAGGAAACGAATCCTCCGTTAAACTTACATTTTAGCTGGACACGTCCAGGCTATGACGTTTCCCCCAAAATCAAAGATCTGAAAGCCACCCTCAAAGCCATTTGATTTGCTGGCATGAAGTTTGGTTGCTATTTATACTGATAGGGATTTAATGGAAGCCTCCTTGGAATGTGCTGGCCCAAGAACACTAGATTCTCTCGTGACGATTTCAAGACACCTCTGCATGATCCGTCCGCTCGTTACTCAGCACACATTCACTGACTATCCGCCACGTGCTGGGCTTCGTGCGGGTGCCGGTGAGACGGGTCAATGGCAAACGGGCCTGTGCTAGCCTGCGCAGAAGCAAACGGGGAGAAAGCTGCATGCGATGTGAGGTGTGTTGGACGGGAACAGGTTTCGGGGCACTCTGCACCCGCAGAACAAGGAAGGGCCCCGGCAGGACGTGGGGCCACTCTGGATTCCAGAGAAGATGCCAGAGCCCGCCAGGAACATGGCCCTGCACGTGCATGATGCCCACACGGGCAGAAACGTGTGATCCTGGGGAGGCTGGGACTGAAGCTGCTAAAGCAGACAAAGGAAAGGGGGCCACACCGTGAAGTGGATCCTGGAACCCCCAGTTGAAGGAGAGGCCAGCGGTGGGGCCTCGGCCTGAGCGTGGCCGGAGGCAACCACGTGTGGTTAGCACGGAAAGATGAAGACTAGTGTGCGGATCATGAGGGCTGCATGTGTCGGGCCACCGGGTTCAGTGTGTCTTAAAAAGGAACGACTTCTAGACATGGTGCAGCTAAGATCAATGTATACTCAGACCTTCTGACTTCAGGTTGGAGAACGGACGGCAGATAGAGTTGAACCAGGTTGAAGGATGCGCTGGCCAAAGTAAATGAGATGAAGCGTAGGGGGTGGTGACTTACGTGTCGACTTAGCGATGGTCCCCAGAAGTTTATTTAAACACCTGTCTGGATGTTTCCATGAAGATAATTTTTTAGGCATGATTAACATTTAAACCAGCAAAGTTTGAATAAAGCTGATTATTCTCCATAACGTGATGGGCCTCCTCCAATCAGTTGAAGGCTTTAACCAGGAGGACAGACTTTGCTCAAGAACGGGAGATTTTGCCTCCAGACAGCCTTCCAGCTTCATCTGTAGGGCCTCCGCCTTCCTGGGCCTCCAGCCCACTGGTCTGCCCTGTGTATCCTCACATATGGTTGCTGGTATCCACAGAGGGCAGGCAAACCCACTGAAAAGTAGGGATCGATTCCACCAGGGACGACTTTGTCCTCTCTCCAGAGTGGGAAGGGTGCGATGTCATCAGCCGTGCCAAATGACTGTGGTCCCCGTGGGCTGGGCCACAACGAGGGGCCGGCACCAGTCCATTGGCCCGACACCAGGCAGGAGACCTAGGAGGAAGCCACGCTCCTTCTCCGTGCCACACCTCCACCCGAGGGCCCCGATCCAGAGACCTGGTCGCGTTGTCTGCCCGGTGGCTGGGGCCTCCTCTGTGGCACCACCACCTGGCTGACCCTGGGTAGACCCCATGGTCTGCGCATATTCTGCCCACCCTCTCACACCTGCCAGCCTGCCCTTGCCCAGAACCCTGCATTTCTTATTATTCCGTCTGATGGGGGCCCAGCCCAAACGCACCACTTCCAACAGCTGTAGGGTTGTCGTGATGTCTCCTTGTGTTGGTGCGTCTGACAGCACCCAGCTTATGGCGGGACCCTGGGCTCCAGTGCCCAACGCAGCCCAGGCCCAGCACCTCTACAGCAGGTCCCAGGGCCTGGTCGGGGGTTCCTCGTAGACAGAAGCATAAATCGACTCTCCAGTCAGGGCTCGCCTCCAGAACCACATTCACCGTAACAGACCGGGCTCCGCTGTGCCTTCCAGCTCCTGTGGTCTGGTGGCATGACCTCTCACAGCCCACGGAAACCCGTGGAAGAATGTAGGACCCACAGGTCCACGTGCCGTCCTTGCCCCCAGCCTCACCTGCGTATCCAGGCTGCATTTTCTCCACAGGACACGCTTTCTTTTCTGTCCTCTTGTGTCGATGGCGTTCAGAACCACCAGCATGGTTTGTGCAGCGTGGGGTGTTCCCCAGAAACACAAATTCCCAGCACTGAGGCTCTTCCACGGGCCGGGAGGCCACCAGGCAGGCGCTCGGCAGAGGGGGTCCCGGCCCCGTGCAAACTGGACTAGGTCACCGTGGCCCGTGCTGTACTGTGGACCAGGACGTCACCTGAGTTCTCTAACTTCTCTTGGGTTTGGGAGGAGAGGGAAGAAGGCGTGAAGGGCAGGGGACCCACATCCAGGAACAGAAGGTGCTCCCTGTGGGAGCAAGACAGCAGGATCCCTGAACCGCCCCAGGACTTGGCTTCGAGAGGGCTAGCGTGGATCAGCCATTACTTGCGTGCCCGGGGCAGCCCAGCCTTGTCCCCTGGCCCCCCTTCCCCGAGACCCCCACTTTCTCTTGGGTCTTGGCCGCCAAGCCCTTTCTCGAAGCTGAACGTCGCACAGACTTCAGATGAGCAGAGACGTTTGCAGCCAAGTGCGGGGGGTGGGGTGGAAGCCGGGTCTTTCTCACCCAGCAGCCGCACCGCACCTCACACAGCAGCGCCCGAGACCCCGGGACAGAGGCCAGCCGTATCAAGGTGTGTTACCCCCAACAAACGACCCCCTGCGAGGAAATGTGAGTGCCACCCAGGCCCCGTTTCTGAACAACTGAAAAGCTCAGTCAACTTTGCCGACATAGAAATAACCAGTCCAGCTTCAAGGGTGACGGGCATGGTGTCTGGTCCACGGCCGGGAACCCACGAACGCTGCTCTCTGTCCGTCCCTCGCAGAAGTTTTCACCTGAATCTTCTGTCCTCTTCTCTGGCGAGGACACAGGCCTGGTCCTGCCGGTGAGACACAAGCGATGTCATCCTGCCCTGGGCTGGGGAGCGCTCGCTTCCAGCCTCCCGGGGTCATGGGGACTAGCGTTGCCACAGCTGGGAGAGACAAATCCACACCCTACCCAAGTGTCCAAACAGCAAGCTGTCTGTGCTGAAAGAGGTCGGGGAGGCCCCTGTTCCCCAGGCTTCCCAGCCCCTGAGGGCGCGGGGGTGGATTTGTGCAGAACCTCTCAGGATTCAGGCCTTGCACACGCCTCCCACTGTACCCTGGACTTAGGTCTGCACCGTGGAGAGAGCGCGCTCGCACCAACACTATGTAGGAAGCATCCAGCTTTTAGAGACTTTCTGCAGTAACTTCCTAAGCTGATGACTAGAGAATCCTCGTAGCCTTTGGGATCTGCTCGAGAAACCAAGGTCCCTAACTACATTTATCCTCAACATTTTACTTGGGTGAATTTAGTACATGGTGAACCAAAAAATAAGTTGGCTTTTGGGTTGCCGCGTGTTGTCGGCCCTGCTCTTCCTGCAGCCGGGGAGCTCCCGGGTTCACGGGGTGCGATCCGCTCGGGGTCCTCCCATTAGAGAGACGGCTCTCCCAGCGGACAGCTTTCCAGTGTGGGCGCCGTGCCCCTCTGCGCCCAGGCATCCAGCACGCGGGGGCTCAGCACCTGGGCGTTCTCCAAAGCTGCCGTTCCGATCCTGGGAGCCTGGTGTCACAAAGAGAGTTTGGTGATTCTCTAGGGGAAACCATCTTTCCTCTAAAACTGCCGGTAAACATCCAGACTCTCAGAACTCCTTTAATTGCGGTTTCTCCAAGCATCTTCAAAGTTGAAGCGGAACAGTTTAGGGAAAAGTAACGTGCCCTTTGATGTCGCTGGACAGCGAGTACAAAATAAACGCACATGAGAACCGTGGCCGTGGAAGACGTGTCTTCTGAAATCTTTCAGTGCTGAGGTTGACTCAGAGTGTGTTATAAACAAATTGCAAACAAGCGGGCAGGTTTCCAAGTGGAAATTTTGTTTATCTAGTTTATAGACAGGCAATTCTTAGGCTTTTGACGTTTTAATACACAAACACATACAACGTATTTGAAAAAAATTATATGGCTTCACTCATCCAGAGTGTGATGTTACAAAACTACAGTCAACTGGTAATAACTTGAGACGGAAAATAAAGCACTTACGGGAAAAAAGTACGTTCTTTAAATTGAATTAATGTATTTTTATGGAAAAAGTGTGGTTGGATTAAGATTGGACTTCACAGGACTTTTCATATACCAGCTTATTATTTACTTCCTGGGCTTCTTTTTTTAGGTCTGTTTTTATTTTGAGAAAGAGACAGACAGACAGAGAGCGAGCACAGGGGAGGGGCAGGGAGGGAGAGGGAGAGAGAGAATTGCAATCAGGCTTTGCGCTGTCGGCACAGAGCCCGACGTGGGGCTCGATCCCAGGAACCCCGAGGTCATAACCTGAGCTGAAACCAAGAGTCGGGTGCTTAACCGATTGAGCCACCCAGGCGCTCCTAATATGCGTACTTTTAAACATTAAATTATACAAGTTATTTAAAAACTAATGTAAAATATCAAAAGACATAAAGCAGACATATTCCATAAGTCATTTCTCAAATGTTCATGCTTGGGTGTAATATTTAATTTATTTTTGTCCTATGCCACGTATTATTTGGTTCTTTTAATCTTTAAAATAATTTCATTTTTCTTAATTAACATGTTCATAATTGTAAGATAGTTCTAGAAGGACTGCTTTAAAAAGCAGCAGGATCCTGACCGTGGCCGTCCCCCAACTTTCCCTCTGCCTAGAGACAGGTGCTTTGACCTCTCTTAGCAGATTCTTTTGCCTACTTGAATGTCTCCAAACAGCACTGTTTTGCTGGTCGAGGCTCCAGTGTGGGACTCAGCTCTCATTCAGATCTTCGGCCCATAGACTTCCCCTTTCTCGTCCTCTACCTGGAGTTACAACCTAATGTCAGATGGTACATTTTCAGGGCTTACATTGATACATTAGTAAATTATGATGGGCTAAACTCGCTTCTAATCGAGACATCTAATGCCACTTTGAGACGTGCATGGATTTGTGCAAAATCAGGACACAGAATAGCCCTACGGCCCAGATAAACCCCCTGTTTTCCCTTTGCAGTCGGACCCCCACTGATTTGTCCTCAGTGTCCATAAGCTTTGCCTTTTCCAGAATGTCGTAAAAAAAGAATCATGTAGGGGCTCCTGGGTGGCTCTGTCAGTTGAGCATCTGACTCTTGATTTTGGCTCAGGTCATGATCTCACGGTTCATGAGTTTGAGCCCCGCATCAGGCTCTGCGTTGAGCATAGAGCCTGCTTGGGATTCTCTTCCTCCCTCCCTCTACCTTCTCTCTAAAATTAAATTAACTAATTGATTAAGTAATTTAACAACAGGAGTTGGCTTTTCTCATCCAGCACAAGGTTTCTGCAGCCATCTTACTTTATACATAGATAGCTCTGTGTCCCCTGGATAGTGTTGAATTGTATATCTTCACCCACTTAAGGAAATTGGGTTCTTTTCAGTTTTGGCCAACTGATTTGGCAATTCGTTTTGACAATTAGGAATAAAGTTGCCATAAACATTTCTACACGGGTTTTTGTGTGGACATTTATTTAAGGCAAACGCCTACAGGGGGCATCACTGGGTCACGTGGCAAGGACATGTTTAATTTTGTAAGAAACCGCCTCCCTTGTGCATCTCACAGGCAGTGTCTGCGAGTTCCAAATTCTCCACCCGCTCGCCCGCGAGCGGTTCTGACACGCACTAATTTTAGGCAGGTAGCATCGGTCCCCCAACAACACAGTTCAGATTTCCGTTACCCAGGTGTGCCTATTGTGAGTGATCACAGGAAGCAGAGACACTGCTGCTGGGTCATCAGGTCCACAAATCGCGACGAAAATGGCCGACATGCGTTGTGACCAGGACCCATCATGCCACCTCCTTACACTTGGCCGGTGGCTGATCGGGCCGCGTCTGCCTCCAGTTCACGCACAAACTGCCAAGTGTCCGCCTGTGTTGCCCGCTTGCATCCCAGCGTTAAACCCACGCGACACTTGCCAACAGCAGGGTGGCGGGGCAGCTCCGAGTTCCCGCCTGCTGTTGGTATTAGAAGCCGATCCAGACCCAGGGGGGGGTGAGCGTGTCAGCTGAGCTCCATGTAGAGAGACGTCCCCTCGGTCTCGTAGGTTACACGACAAGGTGGTGATGAGTGTGTTCATTTCGCTCTTGGGGAACCTTTTTACCAAAGAAGCCAATCGTCTTAACTCTTACTGTAAATTACAGTATTAAATAAATATGAGTTGTGCTATTATTCTCATTTCCCTGTACATTTAGTACAACTATGAGACAGCTTCTCGTGTTGTGACAGACGTGTGTAAAGGTCACCGAACAATCTCGATCCCCATTGATTATTGAGGCTGCGTGTTTCCAGACTCACGACCCTCCACCGGTCGGAACGGCAACAACTGATGATGCTTTGCGTTGTCAGATTTTTTAGAAAATATTTTCCATTCTAATAAGTGTGTAGTATGATTCTAATTTGTGTTTCCTTAAAGGTAAAATGTGAGCATCTTTTCAGGTGGTTATTTGCCATCTGAATTCTTTCTTTGCTGAAGGGTCTCTGCAAAGCTGTGGCACAATTTTCAATTGCCTTTTTTTTCCCCTTAAGTTTTGAGTGTCCATATATTCCGGATATTCTGGGTATAAGATCTTCATCAGATTCGTGGTTTGTCAAGTGGGTGAAGATGTGAGAATGTCTCCTACCGACCAGCTGGTAAGTTCACCCACCACCGTCGGCTGGTGCCCACAGCTCTGCAGACTGAATGAGCTTTGTGGTCCCTGGTCCCCCAGATCGCACAGGGGTGGCTCGGGCGTCCATGTGTGTGCTGTGCACACAGTGGTCCAGGATATTTTAGAATAAACGGCACTGAAATCTTCCCTTTGCCCCAAAGGGCAAAATGTATCTGCTGCAAGGAGTTTGAAGTAACAAAAATACCCCCCTCTTTCTCTTTGGGTTTCCATAGTGCTTAAAATTAGCTACTAATATCATGAGTTCCCAAATTTTACGTTGGGAAAATATTAACCGAACACCAATTATTTGTTTGGTACTATTCTAGGAGCTGGAGAAATGTAACACTGAAAAAGAAAAAAAAAAAGAGACGCTTGATAATATGACATTTTACGCAAATTGTGTTACGATAAATACTGTATATGTTCTCAGAGAGAGTAAGGACCTGGCTGTCAGCTCATTTCCATGGTGTGGTGGCCACGTGGCCTCGTGTCTCCAACTGGCAGATTGGCAAGCCACCGGCTCCCCTTTAATTAGTAGAAATTCTTTCTTTTCCTAGAGAAACAACCTTGACATTTTGGTTTTCTCATCTTCATAAAACATCTGGTTATAAGATGTCATATTTACGGAAGTTATTGTGAACATCACACAATTCATCTATCCAAGAGCAAGGGTGGAGACCATCCTACACGTCCTCAAACTTGTTCATCATATTTCATTGGAATAACAAGGGCTCACTAGCACTTTATTAACCACACACGTTGTATACACGTTGTTTCCTGAAATCTTACTGCAAACTTAATGACGTACTTGCCATAGTAATCAAAAAGTAAAGTGAAGCATAAGGGGTTAAAATACCAAGTCTAAGGTCCTAAAATAGGAGGCAAATGGGGCAAATAAATAAAGCCATTCTTTATTTATTTTTGAGAGAGAGAGAGAGAGAGAGAGAGAGAGAGAGAGACAGAGCATGGATGCGGGGAGGGGCAGAGAGAGAAGGAGACACAGAATCCCAAGCAGGCTCCAGGCTCCGAGCCATCAGCACAGAGCCTGACGCGGGGATGAAACCCACGAACAGCGAGATCATGACCTGAGCCGAAGTCGGACGTTCAACCGACTGAGGCATCCAGGCTCCCCTCCTTGAATTATTAAAAATTGCTCTTGCTCTATTACTAAAAGTAATTTTACACCTTAACTAAAACAGAGCAGTACATTGCATACCCACAGATGCCTATACCTCAAAAATGTCTAAAGTGAGCAAAGGAAGTTAAAATGTCAACGTCTACAAGGAAATGTCCACTCTGAAACTGGGGACAGCCCCATCTTTGAGACATAGCTCTTTCTGGGCAGAAACTGCTAGGGCGTAATTGGCTTATAAACAGACAGCGTCTTCATTCCTGTCCCCTTTCTCCTCAGTGAGAAGACAGGCCTGGGGTGTCCTATTCCAGGACCACTTGGTGCCTCTGAAATCCTGCCAGCAAAGGATCCCAGATGCGGGCAGGGCGGGAAGAGGTGAGGTGGGCAGCACAAGCAGGGAGGGAGGGGAACTTAGCTCTGCATAGAACAAAGTGGGCACGCTCGGGAGAGCGCCAGGCACTCTGTCTAATCAGGAGCAGGTCAGGTCCCCTTCCCTTTTCGGGGACTGCTCACTTCCTTCCAGAAGCGCGGGCCAGTGGATTCTCCATGATACCAGTACTAAGGGGGTTGACAGAAGAGAAAACAGCATCGTTAACAGGAAATTATCGGGCGTTTTTTCAAATATGAGAGAGAGTCTCAGTTGGGAGTCATGTGTATACCTAGAGACATATGTGTATAGTTATATGTACACACGTGAGTATTTATATACATGGGTCTAGTGACCTAGTAGGTGGTTTTAAAACAAGGACACATGCAATAGTGCAATAAATTTGGTGATGTGTAAAAACAGATCAAGCTATAATAAAGAAAATCCATTTATAATATCATGTAAATATATTATGTAATTATGCTTATGACATATATTATATATATAGTATTACATAGGGGGAAAAAACACAATAAAACCACCAAGTCAACTTTATTTGAGAACACTATAACACAACTTTGAGGTATGTACAATAAATCTTGAATAAGTAAAATAGTTTATTTTTGGTTGAAAAGCCTCAATACCAAAAGGACCTCGGTTATCAATTATCCTTATATACACTAACATATTTAATGTGATACCCATGAAAATTCCACCCGTTTACAATGGGTTAATTTAGGAATTTTATCAAACCGCTTCTAAGATTCAGCTGGAAGAAGAGAAACACCTTTGAATAACTTTGAAGAAAATAATTACTATTTCCCATAGGAAGCATCTGCCGTGTGCCCGGCATTGTGTGTTTCCACTTTGGTTTTTTTTTTGTATCGTTCAGTCCTGGAAGCAAGCAGCCTTGTGGGGTAACTACAGTTGTCAATCCCACTGTCGAGACCGAGCGTGTCCATTGCAAAGTTTCGATAATGAACGGAATGTGCTCGTGTGGACAGAACCAGTTACCCAGACACGGGCTCTAAGCACAGGGAGAAATTTATTTGGTGAAACAGACACATGTGAAATCATCAGGAACGAAATATCGGTTAATAAACAGTGCTGTAAAAAGCAGGCTGGAGCTCTGCACCACCCTTCCCACTACAATAAATCTGGTGTCAGTAAAGATCTCAGCGTAAACAGCAACACGAGCATCAGACACACAAGAAGCTTGAACGCAAACAGATAGAAGCCAGCTCTCTGACTGCAAAGTGTGTGATATGCAAATTGATAGAGAAGTGATAACAGAAGATGGATCGCCAATAAAATATGAACAGATGCTCCATTTCACTGACGATCCAATAGCAACAAATAAAAATTACCTTGAAATTTCATTTGTCTTTGGTCGTTCTTGAAAAAAGACATAAAAAAAATCCGGTAACCTTTCCCATGTGGGTCAGCATGGGAATGAACACTGATGGGCGGTTTCTGGATGATTTGACAAACCACATCAAAACGATCAAAATTTAAAATAGGCTCACCCTTAACAGTCAAATCTGATTCTGCTATATTTAATGGAAAGAAGTAGATGTCAAAAAAAAAGAGAGAGAGAGAGATAAGTGCAATATGTTCATTACAACATTATTTATATTAGAGGAAATTGGAATCGACCTGAATGTCCATCAAAGGAAATCTGTTAAATAAATTAAGGACATCTATACTATTCAGCTGTTAAAAAGAATGATGCAAATCCACATCTGCTGACCTGGAAAAATGTCCACGAGCAAACAATGCAGTTTGCACAATGGCCCGCGATATATGATCCCACGTGCACGTGCTTGTGGGAGAGGAAACTTCCAAACGGGAACACCCGGGTTTCATTTTTATTTCTCACAGGTACGGGGTTTCGGTCACACCGGTTGGCTCCTTGACAAATATGTGCCCCAATCACTTTCCTGAGCCTGCAATCAAAGCCCGGTAATGTTGAGATAAGAAGTATATCCTGTTTCCTTATTTGGGTGGTGTTTCTCACTTTCTTCGACTTAAAAAGCCATGATATTTTGTCCCTATTCAAAAAATACGAAAGCCGTATAGCATTCAGTGTAATTCCCCAGAAGTTGGCATGGCGATGGAAAAACACAGTCCGCTCTCTTGACCTGTGACTGCCAATTTCAATAGTAGTCTTGAGTATTTATGTAGAATTAAATAGCTTCTTTCCATATAACCCACAATTTTTCTGGTGGAATATTAAACCCGTGTGGTTTCGTGACGTAATTTGGAAAACTTAAATGTGTTTCCTGAGATGCAAGTATTTTACGTGCAGGGCGAAATGATCACCTGTAGATCAGGTGCTCGCTGTGGGCCCCAGGGTGACAAAGGAGAGCATCAGTACAGGTCCTGCTCGCCTACACTGTGTGTGGGGAGACGGCTGTGATGCATATTTACAGATTCACTTCTGCAAACAGAGAAGCGCCAGCCTCCTCATGCAGCAAATCTTATTTCCGATACAAATTTGAAAGGCTGTGAAGCATGATAATATTAACTCTAGGATCCATGACCTCCCGTAAAACAAAAGGAGGATGAGTGGTAGGTTAAAGGATTCGAATGATGCCCGTGGACCGGCGCGCTCCCGTAATGACTGGGGAAGATTTATGTGCTCTCTGTAGGTATAATTAGACACCCACAAACCCGTCTGACCCCGCCAGGGTGGAGAGATCGTCCGCTTTTTGTTTCAGCGGCCGAATCAATACTCACACGTTTTACCACCGTGGAGTGAAATTGAGGAAATGAAAATCGGATAATTTTGTTCCCTGTGCAGTCTAGACAGAGGAGAGCCGTGTTAGCCTTTGACAGGAAGACCTATTTGCAGTTTCTCAAAAGGCTAGTGTCAATTTTGAAACTTCTCCTGTTATTGATTTCCAGTTTTGTTAAAAGGATGCTTTATTAGGAATATTAGTCCCAGGGACTGTGGGAAGCCCTCCTTCACAAGTAGGTGAGCATGTATTTTAATGTGGGGTCTGGGTGGGTTGAAATCGCAGAGCGCCTGGCGTGCTGGCCGGACCGTCTTCCCCAGTGAGACGGTCAGCCTCGTCCTCCGTAGCGCCGTCCCCACGCCCGCGTGTGACCGATGACGATTTGTCGAACTGTCCGTCGGCCATAAATATTGCAGAATCAGTTCGCTGACGTTTTGCAAATGCGTGTTCCCCGTGACAACACGGTGTTGGCACTGGGGCCCGCGAGGTTTTACATGTTAACGTGCTCAGACCAGGCATAGTTTATCGAACCACACCGCGTATTGAGTGAACAGAGTTTAAGGAAACATTCCCACTGTCGAGTTCGGCGGCCGCTGGGAGACGAGTTGGCGCTATCCCACTCGTCCTGAAATGTTCCGTGGTCTGGGTGCCCTGCTCTGATGTGCCACAAACCACCTCCCACCCAGGACTCACAACCCTGCATCAAAATCTCCTCTTTCCTTACTTCTGCCTCTTCCCTGAATTGTGAGTTCCTTCAGAGAAAAGGCGTTTTCACTTCTCTAGATTGCTTGGGCTTCTCCTAGCGCCTGGTGCAGAGTAAGACGCAGATACCGTTCATCAACAGTAAAGCTGTCTCGCTGTCCATCGTCTCATATCGCGAGGCATTCGGCTTGAAGAATATATTTGGTTTGTTACCAAATCTCATCCGTGCATTTGTACACTTTGCTCCTGAGAAACAAAATACTGCAGGATCACAAGAATTTTAAGTAGCCAGCTATACCCTATCTTAATCCGTTCCGGCTGCTGAAACCAAAAACCACCACGGGGGCGCCAGGGTGGCTCAGTCAGTCAAGCGTCCGACTCTTGGTTTCCGCTCAGGCCATGATCTCGTGGTTGGTGAGTTCGAGCCCTGGGTCGGGCTCTGCGCTGACAGCACGGAGCCCGCTTGGGATTCTCTCCCTCTCCCCCTCTCTCCGTTGCTCCCCCACCATGCATGCACGTCCTCTCTCTCAAGAATAAATACACATTAAAAAAAAAAGAAACACCACAGACTGGGTGGTATAAATGGCAAACATTTATATCTTACAGGTCCAGAGGCTGGAAGTCCAAGATCAAGCTGGCAGGGAAGTCGGTTTCTGGAGGAGGCCATCTTTGGCTCACGTGAGAGAGAGGACACGGGAGGTCTCTTGGGACCTGGAAAAGAGCACCTACCCCATTCCTGGTGGCTCAGTGTCAAGACCTAATCACCCCCCCCCCCAACATCCCACTTCCTACCATCACCTTGGGGGTAGGACTTCAATGCAGTCACAGACACTCAGTCTATAGAAACACTGTTGTCCAGAAGAACTGTCTGTTTTATACCATTTTGCATGTTGGCCGCTACGGGATAAAGACGGGATAACTATGTTAACGTTATTAATAGTACGAACCACTGAAAGCATAAAGCAAGATGTTTCTTTCCTCCAATTCTTTCATTGCACTCTTTAATAAGTAGTTAAGTTCATGAACAAATCCCCCCGGGCCGTGGAATCCCTTAGAAAGAGGATTTATACAGAAGGTTGTGGGTAAGTCTGCTTGAGTAGAAAGATTTATGCAAAGCATCATCTGTTTTCTTTTGTCCCCAAAGAGACATGACTTTGTTTTCTGCAGGAACAGTGAGACAATACGGACCGCAGAGCCACCGCCCTTACGACAGTAACTGTTCGCCAACGGGATTTTATTCACGCACGAATTAACGAGCGCTCCAGAAGCGCCGTGCCGACCACGCAGTTGGGACAACTTCCTGCGCTTGGCGGTGAGCCTCTCCGTCCCGGGGCTGCCCAGATACCACTCCTGGGCGACGTGAAAAATGGAGCAGAAATGCGTGTGTGGATGGTATGGATCATTTCCACCTGCATCTATTTGAACTCAGCGTGGTAGCCATCTTGGCTAAAACGCGGCTCTCGACGAGCTGTTGTGAATTTATGTTAATTGAAAACCCTAAACCTTGCTCCTCTGATCGCATCTATTTATTTACCTGATGCGGTGGCTAGTGAAGATGCTTCCTCTCACGTCCTGAGCTGAACCAAAATCTAACTCATCCTTGTTTTTGTTTCGTTTTCTAATTTTCCGTGCTGCTGCCTATAAGCACTTCCTTCCAGCTCATGGTCAAATTCTGTTAACACGCACTAGCGCTTGGAAGGTTAGGCACGCCCTCCCTACAGGCACATCCCGGAGGCCCGGTGGTTTCTCTCTGATGCAGATTTTGGCTCCTCACCTGCTAGTCACGAAGGTTCCACAGGGCCGGGCACATTACTTGAATGACAGTGTTAATGTGTTTTCATTCTTCGCGTTACAAAATAAGGCTATTCTTGCAATCTGTTTTTATTGGGTCTTTTTAAACATCAGAAGTTCTGGTGAGCCCCGTGGTTAAGAAGTGTATTTGCACGAGGGTCACATTCTTCTAGCAAATTGCTGTCTAGCAATTCAAAACGTGGTTGTATTTTTGCTTTTGTCTCCCACGTCTTATTTCAGCATCAAAACTCCCTCTAAAGACCCAGGAAGGGGACCGCGGCGGGGACAGTTTGCAAGAAGCAAATGCTAAGACGGGAAGAAACTTCTCCCTTTGGGGGATCAATCATAGAAACTACAAAATAAAACTTTCTAATTTGGGACCAGACACTTTTCCTGTATGGTCTGAGGACCCAAAAGAATGAAAGCCAATTGAAAGGTTTTTTTATTGTTGTTGTTGTTGTTGTTGTTGTTGTTGTTTTCTGTCTAACTGCTCTTCTTTCTTCTCCCGAAAATCACTGACGCAGCAGATGGGGCATTGTTTGGGAAATGCCATGCAAGTGATTCTGGGTTTTTGATTTAATCTAATTCCCGTGTTTGCCTTTGAACGTTCCCCTGACCATAGTTGCCGCGAGACGGATGTTCCCTCAGCGCCCACCCCGCTCCGGGTGACGGGACCTGGCCAAGGAAGTATCACAGGAGGAGGAGAGACTTTCACCCAACTAAGCCGCTAGCAACTATGATGACACCGTCAGGACAAACGTTTCAATCTGTCAGTTCTGTCGTCAAAACTAAGGGATTTGACCAAATTTGTTCTTCCTTCTTTGAGGGCGATTCTCTGAGAGCGTGTGTCCTTTTATTGTAGAAACAACATAGAACATAACCCTTACTGCTCTTAAACCAGATCATCTTTGTGTGCGATGGGCAGAATTCCTGAATTTAATGACATTCTTTAAAGTAACTTCCATTAACAGGAAGTGCCAACCACACGAGGCTCCTAAATGCAACAAAAAAAAATTTTTTTGAACCAAAAAAGGGACATGTAGGGGTTTACTTTTGAAAAACAGGTTTACGACGTCAATGACGTTTTTCAGTTACTGTCCTAAGGATGGTGGCCTGTGGCGAGAAGTTCACCCTTCATACTTTCTTGAAGCAACACATATATTGACGTTTAAAAACATAGCAAGTTTTCTTTTTCAGGTATTTTAAAGAAATGAGTTTTTAGCACAGTATGATTTATAGCGCAAACTGTTGTTAAAGGTAGTTTGTAACCATGCCATTGTCTCCATTCACACCCAGAGCCCTGTTCTGCGGGGCTCCAGACGCAATGATTTTCTGCTCCTGGCAGCCCAGGACCCTGGCCAGTCAGATCCTGCTTTCCAGCATCAGGATGAACCATCCGGAACATTCTTTAAGTAGATCTTGACATGACATGCTGTAATGGCTCAAACTGCTGCATGAATAGCATGCACTTTATAACAGACCTTATTATGCAATTACACAATAGTCCGTAACATCTCCTTACGGACTATAGAGTAAATAATATGCATTTAAAAAGTCCATAATTATGTCATTACATGATAATCTCTAATTAAGGGCCATTGGGTAAATACATAATTGGGGAGTTTTAAAGGTCCATTGTAAAGTATTCCAAAAAAAAAAAAATGTGATTGCAATACAAGAAGACAAAAAGAAAGAGACCCGTTCTCAGCATATTTTGAGATTTTAGTGAATTTCACTGAGTCCCGATCCAAGCAGCACGGGAAGAGCGTTTCCGTCTCCCTCGCTCGGGTCCCGGTGGTGTCCATCCCCTCGGGTGGCTTCTGTCCCTTCCGGAGCCTCCTGCTCCAAGCGCCGGCGCGCAGGTGCACGCAGGGGAGCACAGGTGTGCACGCAGGGGAGCACAGGTGTCCGCGCAGCCCCGCGCTCTGCCTTCCCACAGCTTCGTGAGCCCCGGAGCAGCCCTGCCCGCTTCCCTGCCCACCTGTCCACAGGCACCTGCAGAGGGTTCAGGCTTCCTCCTGCAGCATCTCGGTTACACGGTTCACACCGCCAGCACGGCCGGCACCCGGCGGAGGGATGAGAGGGGGAGCACAGGTGTGCTCACCGCCCCCCCCCCCCCGCCCCCCGCCCCGGGCTTTGCGGCAACTCGGGGGCGGCGCCCACGGCGCAATTCTGAGTGTTTGAGGAAGGAGGGGGTCCTGCGACATTTGCAGCCACACGCCTGAGACTGAATGCAAGAGTGGACTTGGGATGGACATTTGAGGGCCAGCGCCAGCTCAGCCCTCCATCCTCCTGGCCACCTTCTCCAGGAGCCCCCGAGCCCTCGCCAGCCCAGGCCCCTCCTTTCTTGCCACCTCGTCCTTCTGTTTGCCCAGAGATGGCCCCTGTCCCGAGTCCGCCAGCTCGGACTGGAGCCCCCCCACCCCCCCACCCCCCAACCAAGGGCAGGAAGAGCTGTGTTCAAGAGACCATTCAAAGAGTTTCCCCAAAACCAGCAAAACGTGTTTCCTCGCAGCTCCGGAGGCCACAAGTCTGAAATCAAGGTGTCAGTGGGCCTGGAATCTTCCGAAATCATCAGTCCGTCCGTGCCTCCCCTGCTCCGGAGGCTACTGGCTATCTGCTGTCCTCCTCGTCTGCACGCGGCCCTTCTGTCTCGTGTGTGCCAGGCGTCCCTCTTCTTGTGAGGACGCCGGTCACCGGGTTAGGGCCACCCTTGGCCCGTTCGCCCTCGTTGTCAGTTGACCACACCTGCAGAGTCTCTTCCAAGGAAGGGCATAGCCAGTCTCCAGCTGGACGTGAACTTTTAGGAGACGCCCTCTGCCCTCCCTGTCTTCCCAAGAAACAGATTCTGTTTGACCCACGGTAGAGACGAAACCAGGTCTCCCGGGCCCGCATCTGATTCAAGGCAGACCCACGTCCCTGCTTTCATCCGGGATCATGTAGGCGCCCACTTGAAGTGTCTCCTCCACAGAAAACAACAACAACAACAACAACAACAAAAGGATCAATTTCAATACCTGATACAGTCCTGGAATTTACTAGGCTTTGGGAGACGTTTCTGCCGAGGGTCGGGCCAAGGCCACACCACCTCTTTAGACCTTCCTAAACGAGCTTGACCCGCTGGAACTGGGCCACATTTTGGGATGGACTCGGCTCGGCAGCCCCTCGTGGGGATTCACGGGGAGCGCAGGGGCCCCAGAGCCGCCTGCACTACCGAGGTCATCGCTATCCATCCAGGAGAAGCAGAAGATATAAGCAACATAAAAGACGAATACAAGCCCTTTCGCTGGGGAATTGGTGGCCAGTGAGGTTGTTAGAGAAGCTCTCTAGACGATGCGGCCTGTCTTCAATCCACGTGTAGAGAGTTACCGCTAGGCAAGTCCGGGAGCAAAACCTTTTGTCCGCCACAAATTACGTCACTCCCTGCGTCTTGAAAAAGCCCCTTCACGGGGTAACCTCAGTTCATTTTATTACTCACTCAACTAGGAGCTGTTTTTCGATTTGTAACGTGTGCCAGGAACAGGGGAAATCGTCATCTCCCTGGCCCCAAATCGACTCTACACGTTTTTCAAAACGCATCCTCGACACTCGTCTCGAGGTGCCACTCCGCCCCCCCCCCCGCCCCCGCCACCACGGATCTGGTCTCCATCTCTAGACGTTTGCAGTTTCGAGGGTGTTAGGTAAGTGGAATCGTGCGGTCTGTAAGCTTTTGAGACTGGCTTTGTCGCTCAGTGTAAGGGCCCGGGATCCATCCAAGTGCCCTGTGGATCTAGTCTGTTCCTTTTCATCGCCGAGCGGAATTCCATGCGTGGGCGTGCCGCACTGGGTGGCACTCAAATGCAGAAGGACAGCCAGGTTGTTTCCAGTTTGGGGCTATTATGATTCAAACCGGTGTGAACATCCCTGTACAGATTTTTGTGTGAGCGGGTTTCCGTTGTTCTGGGATAAATGCCTTGAGTTCACTGCCGGGTCACGTGACTGTTGCATGTTTAGTCCTTAAGAGAATTGCCAAACTGCTTGCCAGAGTGGCTTCACCTTTTTACATCCGCACTGTCGTGAAGGCCAAATCCCGTCTGGTTTCCTGCGTTTTTTAACCCTTCCACGAGTTCCAAGCTGCTTGCACGTGACTTATGCCAAGTCATATAAATATTCTAACTGGCTGAGCTCGTGGAAATCTTCCATCACCTCATTTTAATCAAGGAGGACAGTTTCTAGATGTGAATAAAATATGTATTTAGATAACTTTGTTGGGATAACATGCTTCCAGAAATTTGTAGTTTGAATCTGAGAAGATATTCTTAGGTTATAAAAAGATGAATTGTTTGTCATACGTGTTGGCAGGTTTTCTATCTTGAAAACTTGTGGCTCATGTGTAAGTAAAAGTAAAATAGGGAAGTCAAAATAGATAACTTAGGGCGCCTGGGTGGCTCAGTCGGTTAAGCGTCCGACTTTGGCTCAGGTCATGAGCTCGTGGTGTGTGAGTTCGGGCCCCGCGTCGGGCTCTATGCTGACGGCTCGGAGCCTGGAGCCCGCTTTGGATTCTGTCTCTTCTCTCCGCTCCTCCCCTGCTCACGCTCTGTCTCTCTCTGTCTCAAAAAACTAAATAAAATATTTTTAAAAATTTAAAAATAGATAATTTATGCACGTATGTACATTATTTTGTCAGTCTTACCATGCAAGGCTGAGGAGACTTTTACTCTGCATGTCGGGTCTGTGACTTGAGTCTAATAAGCTTACTTGTAACCCTGCAATGTGCCATCGGTAATTCACCAGCCAAGTTTGCTGATCATAGTCAAAATTTGGAGACGCTGGCGAGGCACTCACGGAACAAGATTCTTCTGTTATTTTAATAAAAATTTTCAAGTCTCATACAATTTTTGGCACATACTGGCACCATTTTTTTACCCAACCAATTAAAAATTCTTATTAAGGCCACCTGGGTGACTCAGTCTGTTAAGTCTGACTCTTGATTTTGGCTCAGGTCATCATCTCACGGTTTATGAGTTCAAGCCCCACATCAGGCTCTGTGCTGACAGCACGGAGCCTGCTTGGGATTCTCTCTCTTCTCTCTCTGAACCTCCCTGGCTCATATGCATGCTCTCTGTCTCTCCATCTCACTCTCAAAAATAAATACACACACATTTCAAATGCTTATTAATATTGATGGAACTTTTAAACATTTTCATTTCATAGAAATGAAATCATCTTTTCCACTCCTGTTTTTCGGGTTTACTTTTATTACTTTAATAAAAATGCCAGCCTTAGGATAATGTGGGTAAGTGGCATACTCAGAATTGGGGGTGAACATACAGAACTGCCACAGGGCAGGTCTGAAACCCCAAGGGTGTTATGGTGAGTGTGGTGTGAACCAGAGGCAGGCCTGGCTGGCGTTGGGGTCCATGAGTAAGTCACAGACAGGGACCAGAGCCCATCAGGTAATCCTGGGAGTCAGTGGACACGGGCAAAAGAGTTTATGTTTCACATGGTTTGAAAGCAACAAAATGAAAGGATTGTATACGCTCAAAAACAGACACAAAACAAACATTTAGCCATGCATAATTGCAATAAAGAAAGTTAATTTCGATGACGGTGCTTTCTTTCTCAACTTGAAGCTGGTCTTTACTAGCTGTGATTTGTTGACAATTTTCTGAACACATTGATCAAGGTATATGTGTATTTGTGTGTGCAAATACGTTTACATATTTATTTCTGTTTCTTTAGTATATGAAGAAGGTAGTTTCATGAATATTTACATGCTTTCAAGCAATATGATGGCAATCAAATTCATTTTTAAAATATACAATTCAAATGTTTAAGTTTATTTATTTTTTAAATTTTTTAATGTTTACTTTTGAGAGAGAGAGACAGACAGAGCATGAGCATGGGAGGGGCGGGGAGAAGGAGAGACGCAGAATCGGAAGCAGGCTCCAGGCTCTGAGCTGTCAGCACAGAGCCCGATGCGGGACTCGAACTCACGGACCGTGAGATCGTGACCTGAGCCAAAGTTGGTCACCCAACTGACTGAGCCACCCAGATGCCCCTCTCTCTCTCTCTCTTTTTTTTTAATGTTTATTTATTTTTGTGAAACAGAGTATGAGTTGGGGAGGGTCAGAGAGAGAGGGAGACACAGAATCCGAATCAGTCTCCAAGCTCTGAGCTGTCAGCACAGAGCCAGACGCGGGACTCGAACCCACGAGCTGTGAGATCATGACCTGAGCTGAAGTCAGACACTCAACTGACCGAGCCGCCCAGGCGCCCCTTAATTTATTTTTAAATTATAAGATTGAACATCTTTCAAAGGAGTAACAGTGCTTTCGGTTTTTCTCTCTTGGCCCAGTAAACAAAAAGTGCTCTAGTACGAAGCCTACTCTCTCCTTTGCTGGCTGCTCTGAAAAGCCCCTGACTGTCCACACTCGGTCCTTCTCTGCAGCAAGTGCTGAGGGTTCAAGTGTTAAGTAAAGACATTGCCACTCAGCTCCCACTCAGTAGGGGCGCTCACGTCACAACGGGTGTCCCCATTCAAGGAGCTTAGATCCAATTTCTTTTTCATTCCAATAAGTCCATTCTGGGTATTATTTTGAAGCTCAGTCCTGCTTCATGCTGCGTTTTCTTTCATCTTTCTTTCTTTTTTTTTATCCCAACTGCTGAGTCATCCTTCATGTTGAATTTATAGGATATCATGATCTCCTAGCTAGACTCGCTCCTAATTCTCTCTCGGGATCATGTCAAAAGATGTCATTCTTTGCAGCCTAACGTTTTCAAAGCACACAGGTATTTAAGAGAAGATATGCCATAAAAATAATTTCAACAAACAGGGAGGGAACAGGTATCTCGGTAACTAGACGGCGATCCATCTGGGTAAAATTTTGCTTCTCTGTGCGTTTCTCATTCACCAAAGGATTTTAGGCAGCATACAAAAATGTAAAAATTACAAGAATGTGAAAGTGAGGGAGAAATTGAGGAGAAAGGAAAATAAATGTAGAGCAGTGAAATGAGCCGCAGGGAAGATTGATACCCGAACCAGATGCCCTAGGATCCCGAACACTCTCCAAGGGGGGTCATAAATTTCACTCGGAATGCCCTAGCATCCAAAAAAAGAATGACATGGAACAGATTAAAGATTCCCAATATCTAAACGATAAAGACACATCAGTTGCTCAGGGGAAGGGCAAATACTGAGACGAGACATCGTCGGCGTCCTCGGCCGGCCCCACATCACATGCACTAACCTCCCAACGCTCTTCAGTGAATAACATCATGAATTTGTTAAAGCTGATTTTTAAAACACCTCTTCATGCCAGAAACGGTTTTCCAACAACAACCAAATAAGAGAAATTGTGTAAAGGAAAGATTTGTAAGGTGTGAAATTAACACAACCCAGGTACGTGACTCTCTATTGTCCTGGCTTATTTTACAAGGAAATTTGAGTGCATCCTTCAGGAAATCCACCAAAATAATATTTTTTTTCACCATTAATAGACAGGATTCTACTCCACATCAGCACAAAAAGGAGAAGATTTCCTCCGAAAGCCATCAGGGTCCCCTCCCAAAACACAAGCAAATAAGAAACGAGAGACCCAGATTTCTACGTATAGATGAAAACTGCGATAAACTTAGTCCAGGAAAATGTTATGAAGGTGTTTGTCATGTATTTCCTTGACTCTAACGTGCACACGTTGTCAGATGCTGAATAGTCTGTGAGCAGGGGCAACTTACACTGAGTCAGAAGAAACTCACCTGCTTCCGGGCAAAGAAGTCAGTATGACATAGTTTATAGTTTTCATTGCTCTTTTTAGCCTGGGGTGGACACTCTCTGTTCATTTGATCTTCACCCCATTTGTGGCATTTGTATTGGCAACACTACATGCGGTTGAATTCTAAATCAGGTTTGCATCCCTAATTGTTGCTTAAAACGACTTCGAGAGTATTTCCCCACGATGCAGCCCTTCAATAAAAAGACACTGTGTATGAAGCAAATTGCCCTTGTAGCTGTACAGAGGATTCTCTCAGGCATCACATACTTGGTTCATCTCCAAAAATGCATTATTGAACTAGAAAGTACAGTCACCACTAGATTATTTGACTCCATAAAAGTAGGAACTGTGTCTGCTTTGCTCATCATTGCAGTCTTGGGTCTTAAAAATGTGCCAGACTCATGGGAGATGCCCAGGAATATGGTTGCTAGATGTTCTTCTTTTCCCCCCTACAATAATTTCGTCAAACTCATGCTTTCTCTCTCATAAGAGTCACTATGTCATTTTTGACCCACTCTTCCCTCCTTGAATTTTATCAAAAGTCTGGGATGGGGACTTCAGGTAAGAGGATGATCACTGCTTTCCATGCACTGGCCCACTCAGCAGAGGACTGATGGCCTACCGCTACCATGAACCCATTACCCCATGGAAGACCGGTTCTCCATAGTTTGACAAATAATGCTCATGTCCTGCAATGGTGACATCTAACCAATCCAGCATCCAGCACAGGCGGACTTTCTGAATGAAGATCCTCTGTGTGTCAGTGTTAATCTTCTTCCAAACTGTCCCAATCTCGGGTTCCCAACCCCATGCTTAGCTCTATTGATTCTTCCAAACACTCAACCTTCAGAGAACCACCTGGTTTCAGGAGTATGAAATATTGGAAATTAAATGTTTTAAAGTCAGTGATCTAAACTTTCAACTGGAGAAATAGGGAGAGTGAGAAAAAAAATCAAACAAGTCCAAAGAAGGAAAACAAGGAAGACAAAAGGTGAAATCAATGTAATGGAAAGCAAACATAGAAGTCAAAAACTTCCAAAGAGCAGAGTTGACTCTAAGAAAATACTATTAAAATTATAAACACAGAGCAAGACTATTAAAGAAAACCAAAAAGACAAATGACAAATACCAGAAATGACAAAGGAATAACGCTATAGATCAATAATTAAAACGGCGAGGGAATATTTTTAACAGATTTTATATTAAGGAAGTATACAATTTAAAT
Organism: Neofelis nebulosa; assembly: GCF_028018385.1. Classification (NCBI taxonomy): domain Eukaryota; kingdom Metazoa; phylum Chordata; class Mammalia; order Carnivora; family Felidae; genus Neofelis; species Neofelis nebulosa. The sequence goes on along the minus strand of NC_080792.1, from coordinate 1,726,903 downwards.
AAAATACACATTTAAACAAATCTGATTTAACAAAACTGATGGGGAAAAAATTTACTTTTGAAAATAGATGGGGCACCTGGCTGGCTCAGACAGTAGAGCATGTGACTCTTGATCTCAGAGTCATGAGCTCAAGCCCCCTGTTGGGCACAGAACTTAAGGAAGGAAGGAAGGAAGGAAGGAAGGAAGGAAGGAAGGAAGGAAGGAGGAAAGGAGAGGAGGGAAGGAGGGAGGGAAGGAAGGAAAGAAGGAAGGAAGGAAGGAGGGAGGGAAAGAAGGAAGGAAGGAAGGAAGGAAGGAAGGAAGGAAGGAAGGAAAGAAGGAAGGAAAATATATGAAGGAGTTAAGTAGTCAGTTTACAAAAGGACCTGTCCCAATTGATAACAGGCACATTGTTACTCATCAGGGAAATTAAATTCATGGTGACTATCACTCTGCTACCAACAAAAATCGTGGCACATGCAAACAATGAAATATGGCACAACAGTATAAAAGAGCTACAACCATAGACATAAGGTTGAATAAAAGAAGCTGGAAATGAAAGGATTCATACTGAGTAATTGCACGTATATGGGAGTCGAGGGTACCAAACCAAATCTGGAGTAGAAGGGACCACGACAGAGGGAATGTGGGTGGGTCGGTGTTAATGTGACAAGGCACAGTGAAACTTCTGGAGTGGTGACACTCTGCTAGGTGGTATGGGGAGAAAACAGTCTCTAAATGTCTCGGGTTTCCATGCATCTTCCTTGCAGAGGAATGACTACTTTTGTTCCACACTGTCCTTTCAAGGATACTGATAGGATGAGCAGTCTTGGAAAACAGAGATAGTGTCCCCCCCGGAAGAAAAAGAAGGCACGCCACCTATGCATTAGAAAGATGCAGATCTACCAAGGTCAAGATTTCTCTCAACACAACCCATGGTTTGTGCAGGCATCACCCTTCACAATAGGACCCTTCACACTGGTCTGCATTGGTAGGAATCGGGGCTCAGAGAAGGAAACTCTTGCCGACACTCTGGTTAATGCACTTACTGTGAGTGATAAACTGTCCTTCATCTCTGATCAGGAGTCTCGTGTCTTCTGCGAGCATCTATGCAACTGTGGCAGGGAAACTTGTTAGCTTGTATGTAGGGTAAAATGTCAAAGTCTTCACCATTCTTGCCAAAAGGCGGTCTCTGGCTGCATAAATGTGGACAATCAGAGTCTGTGCCCTTTACTATATACTACTCATACCTCAATGAAAGGCAACTTTAAAAACATTAACGACAACAACAAAATGCTTAGTGCCTGTTTATACTCCTGTTACCTAGAAAACCTGGGGTCTGCATTCAAACGTGTAGATGAGATCCCCTAAATAATTCTTTGGTGTCCTACATTTATCATTTTTGGGTCTGGACATTATTGGGCACAATTCCTTCTAGAGAAAAGACTGAAATTATATTGTATGGGTATTTACATAATGTATCAATTATATATTAAACCTTAATATTTAAATATATTGATTGATTCAACTCCAATGTTTTTACAAATTCTAGGCTCTGTGAAACCTTTGTTTTTTTTTTTTTGTTTTTTGTTTGTTTGTTTGTTTTTTGAGAGAGAGAGGGACAGAGAGTGAGAGAGAGAAAGAGAGAGAGATTAGGGCTCAATCTCAGAACCGTGAGATTATGACCTGAGCTGAAATCGAGTCAGACACTTAATCAACCAAGCCACCCAGGCATCTCAACCTTTCCTTTTTTAAAAGAAATGAATATATGATAACAAACATAACATTACTATGCCAGTGGGAAAAAATGTGTAACCTTGTATATAAACAGCCAAGTAAGCAATCGTATTATTTTCTCTTATCATCCACAATGTTATCCAGGGGATTAAAATCACACTAACATTTTCCTTTATTAAACTAATAATTTTGGAAGCTCAGCAAGAGAAAAAAATGCTGCGGAATTATAATGGAAATAATAGTACCTTTCTTTTTCAAACAGTTTAAGGCAGCTTGCAATGAAAACAAAAATGTGATTGTTCACCAGGGAATATCTAGCATTAGAATTCCAATTTCATAATTTGAAGGCTTGGTTTAAGCAGACAAATGATTTAAAGCTTTTTGGCTCTGCTCAGTTTCCTATCACAACTACGAAGTTCTAACTAATATTCTTAGGAGGTTCACACAAGCACAGCCCTGATGTGTCTTTCATATCATTAGGCACAAACTCCCTCACCACGAGAAATGTGAATCAAAGTCTACGTCTTCCTTCTGATTTGGAAATGAACTCTCATGAATCAGTGGGAATGAATTACAAGGAGCTCACAAGATATGTGATGAGCATTTATAGAGTATGCTTAGTGATGTATCATTTGCTTTTAAAATGTCGTGAATAGCAAGAAAATTTTTCTTTTTTTTTTTTTTTTAAAGTTTTTTTTTTTTTTTTCAACGTTTTTTATTTATTTTTGGGACAGAGAGAGACAGAGCATGAACGGGGGAGGGGCAGAGAGAGAGGGAGACACAGAATCGGAAACAGGCTCCAGGCTCCGAGCCATCAGCCCAGAGCCTGACGCGGGGCTCGAACTCACGGACCGCGAGATCGTGACCTGGCTGAAGTCGGACGCTTAACCGACTGCGCCACCCAGGCGCCCCGCAAGAAAATTTTTCTAAGCAACATCACCATGTCTGCAACTCCTCGCTCAACACAAAAAAATGCTTTACTTCTGTATTTCTGATTAAGAGTTAACTCTTGTAGGCGCACCTGGGTGGCACGGTTGGTTGAGCCTCCGATCATGATCAGCTCAGGTCATGATCTCAGGGTTCGTGGGTTCGAGCCCCACATCGGGCTCTGTGCTGACAGCTCGGAGCCTGGAGCTTCTTCAGATTCTGTGTCTCCCTCTCTCTCTGCTCCTCCCCCTCTTGTTCTCTCTCTCTCTCTCCCTCTCTCTCTACCAAAAACAAATAAATGTAAAAATGAAAGACTTAACTTTTGTAAAATTCTGAAATATAAGACCTTCTTTATAAGGTCAAAGAAACCATTTTATACTTTCTTTTTCTTCTTCAGTTAAATATAATACCCATCCCACTCTCTGTCTCAAAAATAAATAAACATTAAAAAAAATTTTAGGGGCGCATGGGTGGCTCAGTCGGTTGAGTGTCCAGCTTCGGCTGAAGTCATGATCTCACAGTTTGTGGGTTCAAGCCCCGCATCAGGCTCTGTGCTGATGACTCAGAGCCTGGAGCCTGCTTTGGATTCTGTGTCTCCCTCTCTCTCTGCTTCTCTCCCACTCATGCTCTGTCTCTCTCTCTCTCCTTCAAAAATAAATAAAAATATTTTAAAAAAATTTTTTTTAATTTAAAAAGGGGCACCTGGGTGGCTCAGTTGGTTGGGCATCCAGCTTCAGCTCAGTTCATGATCTCACAGTTCATGGATTCGAGCCCCATGTCAGGCTCTGTGCTGACAGCTCAGAGCCTGGAGCCTGCTTCAGATTCTGTGTCTCCCCCTCTCTCTACCCCTCCCCTGTTCATGCTCTGTCTCTCTCTGTCTCAAAAACAAATAAACATTAAATATAATACCTGTCCTCATCATAACAGCTAATATATTTAGTGCACTTTACATTTTAAAAGTCATGTCATAGCATCTCTTTTGAAATTCACACACTCCTTTTAAAGCCTGCCAAGATAAAGAGGATGTTGTTTCTAGAACCTTTGCATACAGGCACACTGATGTCCACACAACTTGAGTAACTTGCCAAAGGTGTGGCCACTGTAACCCTCGTGATCTGCACCACACCTCCCCCCTCCACTCCTACGCCTCCCCAGAGCCCTGTTCCTGTGCTGATCACTGACCCCTGCCCCCGCAGCAGGCAATGTGCCAAGACAGGAGCGGCCAGGAGCATGAAAGGGCCAGTTCCGGATTCCCAGCCCCGCTCAATGCCCCTGTGGTATCCGGGTTTTCTTGCAGGAAACTGAGCCTTCGTCCCATGTCGACTGTGTGTAGATGGTGTGTGGATTTTTTTTTTTTAATGTTTATTCATTTTTGAGAGAGAGAGAGAGAGAGAGAGACAGAGCCCGAGCCAGGGAGAGGCAGAGAGAGAGGGAGACACAGAATCCAAAGCAGGCTCCAGGCTCTGAGCCGTCAGCACAGAGCCGGACGCGGGGCTTGAACTCACAAACCGCGAGATCACGACCTGAGCCGAAGTCGGACGCTTAACCGACTGAGCCACCCAGGCGCCCCTGGTGTGTGGATTTTGTTGCAGCCTGAGTTCACGCTTTTAAGCAGGAATGTTACCCTTTCCCAGCAGGCATGCTTGGGAGGAGGGTCCATTTGTTAGGCCCGACAAGCTGGCCGCTCTGGAGTCCTGAGAAAATGACTCGAAGGAGGCAGGAGGTGTTGGGGCAGCACTTGGACACCACAGTGTTGCTCTGAGACATTTCCTGTGCTTTTGCTCTCTAACCAGCCCTCCAGATCTTTCCAAGGCAGACTTCCATCCTACGGAAAAGTCCACATGCTCTAATAACCCCCAAATTCCCTTGTCCTTCATTTGCCAGGAGGTGGTTCTGTTACTTTCCACCCAGGATCCTACCCGGCAAAGGAGTCTTGCAGGACCCGGGAGACGTGTGATTTCTGCCCAGTGCCCCGGGTGTCCTCTCCTGACCTTTCATCTCAAACCTGGACACCAGCCCTATTCCCACACAGAGCGGCTGCCCGTCACTTAAGGATTAAAAAGTCAAGTAACACAGGCCCTTGTCTTATGCAAAACCTGCAGTGCCTTCCTTGTTAGTGAAGAACAGGGGTATTTTAGTGTACAAACGCTTGCCCTGAGCAGTGCTGGGTCTTTATGCATTTTAGCTCACATTCAGAAGCATCACAGCCAGAAAGGACGATCATGTGAAATCGGTCATTATTTTTATTTAGTTTTTTTGGTCAAGGTTATATCCTTCCAGCTAGCTAGCATGCAGCGAGGGTTCTGTTAGTTTCAGGGGGACAGGACAGCAATTTGTCACTTCCATACACCAGCTGGTCCTCAACACAAGTCCCCTCCTTAATCCCCATCCCCCGCCTCCCCTCTGATAACCCTCATCGTTCTCTACAGTTGAGTCTGTTTCTTGGTTTTCCTTCCTTTTTTCCCCTCTCTCCTCATTTGTTTTGTTTCTGAAAGTCCTCATGTCGGTGAAATCATATGGTATTTGTCTTTCTTGGCTGATTTATTTCGCTTGGCGTAATAGTCTGTAGCTTCACCTGTGCCATGGCAAACGGTAAGATTTCATTCTTTTTCGTGGCTGAATTATATTCCCTTGTGTGTGTACATACACCACACTTTCTTCACCCATTCGTCACCCGATGGACACTTGGGGTCCTTCCATACCTTGACTCTTGTAAATAATGCTACAATAAACACTGAGGTGCGTGTATTTTTATTTTGGGGATATTGACAAGGTCAGTATCCCCCGCGTTATAGGATGTTTGCTTAATAAGAGATCACGGGGAAGATTTATCCCGGCTTTGACCTCAGAACCTGTTACTTGCCTCTTGAATAACCCCGAGGTTCCTGCGAACCTGAGAAACTGACCCGGCTGAGCAGAAACTGACAGCACAAGGTCTGATGTTCTCGATCAGCTGTACCGAGTCCTGTGGTCCTGCCTGACTTGTAGGGAGCCATGCTGTCCGTAAACCGTCGCCCCAAGCACCACGCGCCTGCCCTTGCCGTGTTTCCTCGCGCGTGCCGTCTGCACCAAGTTACGACGCGGCCTGCCTGGACCGGACAGGGGCAGCAGGCCTGCTAGTGTCCGACCAGCTGCACGGGCAGGTGTGTGAAGGTGGCCGTCGGGGCCAGACCGCTGTCCCGAACTCCTCTCTCCCGTGGCTCAGCGGTCCTCACCGAGGCTTCCTCTGCTCTCCCCTCAGATCACCCCATCCATCTGTGCCCGGTCCTTTTCTATTCCCAAGGCTGATTGAAACCTGCAACTCTTGGGACTCCTGGGTGGCGCAGTCGGTTAAGCGTCCGACTTCAGCCAGGTCACGATCTCGCGGTCCGTGAGTTCGAGCCCCACGTCGGGCTCTGGGCTGATGGCTCGGAGCCTGGAGCCTGTTTCCAATTCTGTGTCTCCCTCTCTCTCTGCCCCTCCCCCGTTCATGCTCTGTCTCTCTCTGTCCCAAAAATAAATAAAAAACGTTGAAAAAAAAAAAAAAGAAAGAAACCTGCAACTCTTGTGTGATTGGTCCTCAGACACGAGAATGCC